>NW_019641698.1:5076723-5289347 GCF_000599845.2 Trichogramma pretiosum
TGCACTGCTCGACTACAGCCCCCTCTCGCATTCCAAAAGTTTTGAAGTGAAAGATGTAATTTTGTTCGTTAAGTTTAATTGAAAATTTACTATTGTTGAGAATTGTGAGTTATTTACAGGATAAGTTTATTTATGTGAACTGCGAGTGAGTGAGAAAGAGAGAGAGGTGGTACGAGCAAGCTGATAGATTATCCACTTGGACTTTCCAATGAATCGGAATGTCATGAAAAAAATTAGAATTTTTATGAGTTTTAATTAAACGCTGGATGTTTCCCCTCGCTAAAAAAAATCAAGCAAATCTCTGTACTTGCTCGTTTAAAAACCGATAAATTCTGCGTGAAAAAAATGATGATTGTTAGTTTTAAATTTTACTCTTGATCTCGATCTTATAAGCTGTCTTGGAGCTACAATTCACTTGGTGGAGCATCTACCAGAATAAATTTTTTTGTACAAAATATGCTCGAAGTGAACACTCGAGTCTACGTGAATTTTCAAGAACTCGAAAGTCTTTCCTTTTACAAAGAAAGTTGAAAGAAAAAAAATGACAAAAGTTTAAAAGTTGACGTGAGTATGTATGGCATTAGATGCGAGAACACAGAAATAGTAGTTACGTCTGGATATAGTCAGGCAACCAAGAAGTACTATACAATTTCGATAATGATGTTCTTTTCAATGAAATGCATGGGCTGTACTTTATTGAGATAAATTATGCATCAAATCCGTTGACGTTTAAATTCAAATTTATTTGAAATGAAAAATTGGTACGATCGCAAACAATTACAATTATAAAGCACTTGGCTTGCGTAAAACGAGCTTAGTAGTGAACTTGTTGTTATTTACTCATCAACGCGGCACATAATGTATATAAAACTGTAGAAGAAAGAAAAATTTGCACATATATGCATATAAAAAGCTTGACACGTCTTTTACCATGTTCGAAGTTGACGTTTTAAGCGAACTAGGCAGAAAAAATTTCTTTTCTCTTTCGTTTCCCTGTGCCAAGGGGCTTCGAGTTTTCTTAAACGAGGCTACTTACGCGATAAATTGAGGAAGAAGACAGTAGCAGTGAGAAAGTAAAAAAAGTCGGCGAGCCACAGAGCCAAGTATATCTCGTGTATGCATTTTGAATGTAAGATGGAAAAACAGTCCATGCAGCAGAGTGGCAGCGACCGGAAAGAAAGCTGAGCGAGAAATGAAAGCTCTACAAGAAAAATGAAAACCATTGCGAACTGAGTGAAAAAGAAAGTCCCTTATTATTTGTCATGCTGTCCCTTCGCATTTTAAGGGTGAATTATTTTTTCAACTTTTTCTTTAACTATGAGAATTAAAATTAAGTCTCATACTTTCATTAACCGTCCCTAGTATTTTGAAAGTTCATAAAAATTAAAAACGGTATCGATATGTATAATGATCCTGGTATAACTGCAGCCCCTTTATTAATTTGTTAGATTCTTCTTAGTTTAATTGAGGGTAACAATGAAGAGAGTCTAGGCGTTTAAACAAACAGCGATATATGAAAAAAAAGAGTTCCAAGAACCGGCGAGGTATTCGTCACACGTGAGGTTATGGAGTCGAGCGTGAATCGCCGAACTAGACTTGGCGATGAACAAATAGGAAAAAGGTTAATTTTAGTTTTATGCAGTATTTATAAAGTATTCCTTTTTGGCTCTCTTGTCTCTGTTGAGTGGGTTGTAGCCCCTCTTGTCACCTCGAGTGATGCGAGGGCTCGCCGAAGGCACCACATGTTTGGCATTACAAAACGTAGAAAAGAATGAAACGGTTTTACAAGCAAAAATATATGTGTACCTGGTTATAATAAGAGCAAAAAAGTTATTTTTTATTCATCATAATGTTTGTTGATACGTACGTCATGATAAAGCGATTCTTTCGACATTTTTCCCGATTCGAGCTACATGTCATCGTTTGTTGTTCTGTTGCATGCATTCGTATTCGTTCAATGTATTTTATTCATCTCTCGCACCGCGAATATATCATATCTGCTGCGTGTTGCCAAACCTTTGGTTTTTTTTATTATCAGTGCAATTTTCGTTGCAACATCACTTGATTGCGCCATTATGTACACATATATCAGCAAATATTATTTGTGTAAAGAATCACGAAAGAACAGGAAAGAAATACCAACGACCTCAATGTGGAATTTTACTTCATTTTTATATTTACTGCAAACCTAGCTCTCGACCAAGGGAGAAAAGACAATTTCATTAATGGTAAAAAATTAACGAAAATCCGAGTGTTGTTAGCACAGCAAAAAAGATAAATCGGCCTCGGCTTACTCGTACTTGTGGCGCCTCTGTGTATAGATACCTTGAACTGAGTTAATTAAAATACTCATATTCATCGAGCTTCGCGGGAGAAATTTAATTAACTTAATTGCCTTAGTATAAATTTCATCCGAGTAAAGGTGTATATATTTCGTGCATCATTATAAGATCCATCGAAGAATGTACAGAAACCTCAAGCTCGCTGTACCAATTGTAATTAGATGAACTACTTTGTCATTCCGGAAATATAGACGTATCGGGCTCTTTACTATATATTGAGAAATCCAGTTTGCAATAACGTTTGCTACGAACGAATTCATTTTGAAATCCTAGCCAGAGTACAAGATACATGATTCGACAAATACATATAGTTTAAATGCTATCCATTGTAGCCTAGGTATCTGCGCCAACAGTTTTAACCTCTCTGCAACTCCAATTATACTCATTAAGAATTTTAAATATAACATACACATGCAGACAGTGTCGCGTTTAATAGAATCTACTAATGGCGCGAAATGAAGTTTTCAGCGAGGGAGTTGTCGACGTATGGGCTGCGCGTGCTGCTGCACTTTGTCCATGCTCAAATGCTGGCTGAGGAGCAGCAGCAGAACAACGACGTGGCGCGCTATACTCTTAACCACAATAAATTATTTCGCTTGCGAATTCTCATATATATAATAAACGTGCAAACGAATACACACTTGCGCAACAGCCTAATGATGATGGAACGTCTCTCTTTCTCTCTCTCTATCACTCGTAACTCTCGACTGCACGCTGCGCGCGTGTATCTCTCGCTCGCTCTCATTGTGAGCGCATGACCGCAAAAAAAGCAGCACAAGCGAGTATTTGATAATAGCTTCGAAAACCTTCCATACGCCAGCTTTCATACTCATCACTGCATCTCTACACTGCGTATATAGACTGACGTACCGGTAACAGACAAACGAGAAACGAGAGACGGAGCAAGAGAATACGCACTACGAAGCGATTCGTGCACGCCTCGAGTAGCATGTATAGCAATCTCTGTGCATCTATGCGTATGAATCGCGTGGTCATTAATTAGACATCCAAGTCGCATCTTCGTAGCATGTTCTCTGCCCTGTTCTCAACGACGTCATCGTCGACTCGCTACTAATGCTACCTTGTAATTGGGTGCACGCATAATAGTTACAGGCGTTCTTATACACCTTCTAATACTTCATCTCGCGCTCTTCTCTCTTTAAATATATTATATAAATTTTGTATACGCACATAAAGCTGGCATGTCCTTCATCTCTTTCCTAGGTGTAATATATATTCGCTAAATCGTCGGCTATACAGGCTAGCGCGCACGTGGATGCGCTTAGCTCTTCTAGCTTATACATCTACGTCTTGGGATGTCAAGTAAAACTTGTTAATCCCCGATCCTACACCTAACCCTAGAGTCAAAAGCGGCAATGCTCTATATAGAAATAGTCCCGGAGTTTCATGCGATGGATCAAGTCTTTCTATCTCTGCGTTAGCGTGAGAGACAGCTTTAGCACGCCGGCGAACGACCAATAAAGCTTGGCACGTCTGAACTCGTGCTCTCAGATATAACAGGCAAGAAAAGTGTTCTCGAAACGTTTTTTTGGATATTATTTGAAAAAAAAAATTTGTGCAAGTCGACAAATTGCAATCAAAAATTAAAATAATTAAAACCCAAGAAAAAAAATAAAAAAAGAAATAAATCCAATTTCATAATAATTTTTTCGGTTTAGTGAATGCTGAGGTTGCGGCAGCGGCTTAGATTCACACTAGCTAATTTGACGTATTAAAAAATTCATTTACGGAGAGTATGCGTATTATATTTACAAGATTTAATAAAAATTGAATTTGTTTTTATATTATAATTTATTTAAATAACTTAATAAAACTGCAAAATGTAATAACACCAGGCATGAAAAATACAACAAATATGCTTATCGACATCACGAACTTTGCTCTGTAGCAAACCAAGAGTTTCGAGGCTCGTTTTTAATCTTTCCGACGTCTCTCGGAAGAGGTTAAGAAGAATCGAAATGTTTCGCTAGATTAATAGATTTTGAAAACTTCAAGGTGCACAATTTCTTCTTTTTAACACTGCGTGCGCGAAACACGGGCTTTCTAACCGTAAATCGTCAGAAAACCCTAGTTTCTCGCAAGCAGAGTTAAAAAATATCGTTTGCAACTAGTCCGCGAGGAAGTTGACTCACCCAGGAGTCTTTGCACCCTCGCTACGCTTGGGTGAAAACAACTCCTGGGTGAGTCAACTGCTTCGCGCACTTGTAACAAAATATACTATTACTTACAGTGAATTCTAAACGTCTTATCCAAATTAATTTTATTAGTGGTTTAATGGCTAAACAAATACTTTATTTAGTTGGTGAACCGATATATTGGATAGACTGGCATTATAGCGACGTTTCGTTACGATTCTCTCTTCGTGTGCTGAGAAGTGGTTGGTATATTTACTTAAAGAAGATTGGCAGATGCAGTTATACCCTCATCCGTTTTCCACTATTCTCTTGTTCCTGGGCACATGTATCCAGATTAGATTTGCGCGCTTCTCTCTCTCTCCCCCTTCCAGCCTTAGTCTTGACAAGCGCATCCGTATAATTAAACCGCTGTTTACAATGTGCAGTTCGCGACAGGAAAAGCTCGTTTCAATAGCTCGAGGTAAGCGTAGAGCTTTTGCTTTCTATATTGTACACTATATCATTCTTTTGATTGCAATATTTACTTGCTAATGCGAGAACTTTTAGTCATAATTTAATATTTTTGATCGGAGATACATTATTGCTGATCATACTTCAATTCACGCACACGTATAACATGATCACAGAATATTTCACTTAGATTCTGTTGAGTTCAATATTACTGGCATCATTTAACACTATTGAAGCTGATGATAATGGTTACCGGATAGACTATTATTGCAGTTTGACCATCGTTTGACGCCCTTTCTCTGATGCCTCGCATTATTCATAACCTCATGCATGCACCGTGTACCTTTATGCATTTGATGAATTCACCAGAGTGGTTCAATGTTCTCGTGATAATTGCACAGTAACGCTTTCACTCGCACACTTTGGACACACACGCGTGCACATAAGCTAAATTGTTCTTTGCAATGCTTACAACTACTTGTTTATTCCACGTTTTTTGACCAACGAGACTCGTATGTTCTTGTAAAAATAACATTATTAATAAAACTCTGTTTGAACTCCGATTTTACGATATCTTCCAGAAAGCAAGAGAACGAGCGATGATTGCAGCGTAACAAAGAAATAAGTATTGCATAGATTAACTCTTCGCATTCGAGATATATCAAGCAATTTCGTTAGCTCGCATTTCTTGAACTCTAAAGGTAAGAGCCCTGAAAGCTCAAGTATGCTTCGACTTTTATTTAGTATTTTCTATCCGGAACGATTCTTTTCAGCCGTTGCGTTAAAGCACTTCGTCTTAGATCCTTTCTCGAATGAGAGCGAAATAGAGAGAGAGAGAGAGAGAGAGAGAGAGAGAGAAAGTAGAAAAGTGACTACTAATTTACAGAAGGACAAAGGATAAGCTTGGTGTATTTAAACAGATATAGAAATGCGCTTTTGCGAGCTCAGGCCACGCGTGAGAAAGTGCCGCCGTCCGCCCAAAGCGAGTAAAGAAAGCAGAAGCAGCAGCAACGGACGCTATTATATAACTGCTTTGGTATTGAGAACAAGAAGAAAAAAAACGAACAAGACAAAAGCAAGATGAACACGTAGAAGAAGTAGAAAAAGCAGAACAGCCCAAGACAAAGATACATGCTTTTTTATGCGCGAGAGTGAAAATGGAGTATCGATGCGAGCGCGACTATATATACATACTAAAAAAAAGTTCTCTGCTGCACCCCTATACTATTTCTCTTTGCTTTGCTCTTCGCGGCAAGTGGCAAGTATATATATCCTACAGAAAACGAAGCAATATATACACTCAGCTGATTAATTTTTTCCTTAATTAAGCGCCTCGTGCAAAGACAAGTGGCAGTACCAGTAGTTCAGCTAAAAAAAAGTATTAGGTCGAATGCATTGTTCGGGTTTACTTATAACCGCTGCTGCGAACGCTGCACGGACCACTGCTGAGCGCCATTGTACGCGGCAAAACTGAGAAAAACTCTATTGGCAACTTTTATATACGTTATAGCTCATTAGGCTCGTTCTGTTATTGACAATGCACGCAACAAAGCCCGAGTAAGATTGAGTAAATGCTGAATTACTTTTCTACTCACAGTTTTTATCAAGAAAACAAAAACGATTTATAAAATTAGGTCGAGATATAATCTCGTACGATTCATTTTTTAACTTGCTTTAAAACAAAAGTACTGCGAATTTTTGTAACCCCCTGAGATTTTTTCATTCGTTTCAAGCCTTGTTAAAAAATTGGAATCATTGTAACATTAAACTTTAGAGGACCGAAAAGTCACTATACTGTCTCAACCCAGGAAAAACTCATTTCCCGCGATCGCGACCTATCTTATATGAGCGAAAACGAACCTCGAATTCCGGTTCGTTGAAGGTTCACTAAATGTTGTTTGTTCACGGTGATATGCAATTTATATTTTGAATTTATCTTCATATTAGAAAGAAGATCCTGTAAAACTATAGTTGTGAATTCCATGCACGGCGGATATTTATTTACACTTCTTGCTATCAAGTAGACAATGGATATACTTCGGCTTTCAAATCGAGTTTTCAAAAGCTATTGTTTAGATGTTTACACTATTTGCTACCTTTACTATTTCTGCATTCACTTATTTTTTTTTACTAAATAATCAATAACAAAGCACAATAGTTCAAAAAGTATGATCTATCGAATTGTTTTAGAGATGTCGTAAATAAAATTGAAAGATGTTATATCAATTTCAAATGACTATGAATGAAAAATCATAAAGCATTGAAAGTCGTAAAGCACTGAAATATGTAAGAGTTCCAGGACGAAAAAAAAATATAGCTTACTTCCGATGCTAAGCCGTCAGTTTCTTTTACAGCCAAGGCAACGTAGATACAAGGAGAGGAAATTCGAGCGATTTAATACATTTGACTTATTACGCCTCGGTCGGAGTACTTCCACGCGGAGACAATAAAAGATAGCACGCGCGGACGCGCAGTTAAAGCAACAGCGGCAAGGACAGAACTCGCTGCACCACCGCATCCGAGCAACCACCCGCTTAACCACCCGCTCACACGCATATACACACGTAGATTGCGAAAATATGTCAGCAGGTGGCCAAACGTACTAGGCGCGCAGGGATGCGGATATACGTTGCACATATTATATTATATATACAGCATCTAGAAGAAAGGGTGACTAAAAGGCTGTTTTGAGCGCGTAGCTCCTCTGTGCGGTTGAGCTTAGAAGGCACTTTGCTTTGTTTATGTGGGCGCGGTTAGCGCCGGGCAACTATAACGACTGCTGCGACGACGACGACGGAGCTCCATTGCCACTACCAGTGGCGCGAATCCTCGCTGGGGGCGATATATAGAGACTCAGTAGTGCGCGTAGTATGATTTACTTACGCGGAAGATATCGCGCTACGGCCAGACGGCAGTATGTTGGTCATGGAGAAACCTCAAAGATATCGACTCTTTATAAGAGCCACAAACTCGACGTTGAATAACGTCTAATTTTGACCTCGTGGAATCGAATTATTTTATTCCAACGTGCATCAGAAATCTTTCGAGTGAAAAGATCATTTAAAAGTTACACGGAGCTAGACAAGGTTTACAGTAAAAATTATGCTTTTTTGGTATAGAATCTAGTAATCTTCATACACTGAGAGCAACGGTATTGCAAAAAGAACTATGTGTATAATAAAAATTACTATACTCGATAGAAATGTTGGATCATACTTGACATATGGACTTTTTGCCATAAATATTAGTAAAAATTACTATGTTCTCAGAAAAATTCATCATAGAGTCATTAAGCTCTACGGCTGCCATGAACTGTTGTTACTTGTATTTCAAAAATAAATTAAAATAATGCCAAAGAAGTTTAGACGTCATTTTGTGCGTACCCTTTCACGTTGGAGTTTTACCCTTTCTCCAAACGCCCTCCAGGGAGGCACAATCAAAACTGCTTGACTTGAAATTGTAATCTACTTGGGCCACAACAACTTATCTGAATATAGATATAATCTTCTGTATATTGTAAAAGTAATCAATGGGTACTTGCAAATAAATAATAATCTCATTCAATTTTCTCATAATCCAAGTGGAATTTTGAATATTTGAAAAGGATAAATTCGTTTTTTTTTTTAAGTTTTTCTTATTTGATGAAAATGTCACTTTACATGAAAATTTTTCGTGAAAAATTAGTATTATTATTCTCTATTTGTGCAACGGTCGTAAGTCATCCACGCCCAGTTCGTGATATTTATTGAAAAATGAATAATACATTACAGTACAGTTATAACATACTAGCACCTTCGACCAATTTAACAAGTAATTTAAATTTACGAATTGGTTTCGCAGAGAACTCGACACTGCTGGAAACTACGCGCGAACATGTTATACGTGTTGCACATTAATGCCCGATGATATATACTCGTATTGTGTAAACATAAAATGAGAAACGTGGAATAGTTTCATGAGAACAACAATGAGACTAGCAATGCGCGCAAGTCTCACATGCATCTGTGCATAAGAGAAGAATTTAATATTTTTCACAGCAATTTTCATGTGCTAGAATTACTTATGAATATTTCGTTGAAGATATAAGTAGTGGTGCTAAAGATGTTATCCATATTTCTCGAATACGTTCAGCTTCGTGACCTTCCGTTACATTGAAAACCTTAGTACCTTTCAGAAAAGTTTACTAAAAGTACTGCACATGGACTTTTCTCTGACATTATCCAACTTTCGTCGAAAAGAGGCGTTTTTACCTCTCAATACTTTCTTCTACTTCATTTCTTGTTTTATTGCTCCTTTTCAAAGCAAGCTCTGAACGCCTTCCTTTTTTATATATGTATATATAAATGTATACGCGTGTATAGATATATACGCATACATAATATATAGCTTTCATTCGCGGGATCGGCCAAAGAAAAACAATAAAAGTGCGACGCTCAGAATAAATGCATTAACCCCTATTGTGAAGCTAGAAGAGCGAGAGAGAGAGAGTAGAGAGAGAGAGAGAGAAAAAAAATAAGAGAGATTCGCGAAATAGGTCGACCTTACTCCCTCCTACATCTGAACCAACGTGCCTCTAACCACCACCAGCGACCGTAGCTCGGCGCAGGGAATGCATGCACCGATGCGATAAAGCTTTTTTCTTTTGCCTTTTTCTCTATACTTTTGTATTTTATCCTTCACACTTATACTGTCTCGTTCTCTCTGTCTTTCCCTCGCAGTATACGGAGATTGAACTTCATAGTCTTCGTTGCCAGCGTTTGACGATGAAAAATTAATTCAAAAATATTAATTTATAAAGCGAGCAAAAGATTTTGCTTTCACATCAGAAACTTTATGCAGTAAGCACGTGCTATGTTGTTTGAGGTGTAAAGTATCGTCATTTTATAATAACAATGAAACATATCATAACAGTATTAATTTCAATAATTATATTGGAAAAAAACACATCATGTTTCGGGGAACTCTTTTGATACATAACGCCATTGATCGTGTATATTTGAACTTATTACACAATAAAAAATCATGTTTCTCATACAGACTAATTGTACATGATGGTATTTGTAAGCGTTGTATGAAACTGAAATAAATCATCATAGTTATAAGAGACTCACATTTTTTTAAAGTTTATATTACATCCTTTTTTGCCCAGTAGAAACAATATAGCATTACTATACTATTATATAAATAAGGCGTGATGTAAACAGTGAGAGGTGTCTAGAAAGCGAACATCCCTCGGAAATGACACTCTAGAGTATATAAAGCTATATAGCACCAGAACTAACCAACTTCGTAGTTTGGATTTAATGGGGATTTGACTAGCGTGATAATGGTATCATTTATTGGGTTATACACACGTGCTTATGGACGACAGGGCTCGATCCATCGCCAGTGAAATTCGGGACAAAAGTCAAAATGACGATTACGTATGCATGTATAAAAAGTAAAAAATCCGACAATGAAAACAGCAAACTTCATATTTCAGATATATTCTTACAATACTTTTTTTGTTGAGGCGAATGGGTTTCGTTAAGTGTGTTTGGGCGAGCATTTGGGCTTAGTCGTAAATTTTGCTAATGGACTTTATGCGAGAAAACAGCGAATGGCAAGGCAGCCGATTTTACACGATTATGGTAAAAGCCGGACCGATGGCCTCTCGATGCTCAGAAACAGAATCCTATTTGATTGAGAGCAACGATAAAATGGAACGTCCAAATCTAGGAAATTTTAGATTTGCTGCATTTTTAAAAAATTGAATTTTTCTGATGACTCGAAATACTTCTAGCTATTCATTGTTATCTCCCTTTTTCTCAAATATTCAGTGCTGATGTGGGCAAAAAATAAGCCCTTTGAGATACATAAAAGTATTCAATATTTAAAATAATAAAATGCAGGTTTACACTTGCTTCGTGCACACGATACATATATATTTCCTCGGAACGATTTTTACGTGTTTGACACTCATCGATAGCTTTGCTTTTTCCTTCCATTTCGTAAAACATATGGCAAAGTAAAAAGTGGCGTCGGAGACGCGCCAAAACGGAACTGCAAGAATGTGCTTTCACAAAGCCTCGCTCAGATCTTTGGGAAGGCAGCCATGCACACACGTATTTTCTAGACGTAAAATTTATTACATAAAATTTACATACAACAGGGAAAACATCGGAGGATCGTAGGGTAAAGATGCAA
The DNA here is from genome assembly GCF_000599845.2 of Trichogramma pretiosum. NCBI lineage: Eukaryota > Metazoa > Arthropoda > Insecta > Hymenoptera > Trichogrammatidae > Trichogramma > Trichogramma pretiosum. Next base: position 5,087,858 of record NW_019641698.1, read on the forward strand.
AAAAGCACCTCTCGTGGTATATGATGTGAAAAATTGAACTGTAGCACCTGTTATTTTACGTGAAGCTGCTTTCTTTGATTTAAAATTTTAGCACAAACTACAATTTGAATTAGTATATATTTACCAATAATCAATATTTTAGTATCAATTAATTAAAAAAAATATATCTTCACGCAATGTAAGCAATTTGTGTTAATTAGGCATATTCTTGTATTACATAAAATACACTGTTTTGAATCACTTAAAGCACTACTCGAACATTTTCGTAAACAGTAGCAGCTGGAAAGTCTTTGGAAAACTTTTATCTTACGCCTTCTGCGAGCCTGCCAGTACAAAATTTTACGTGTTTTTATTTACTACAGAAGTTTTTGAACATAAACTGCAAAAAAAGAGTCGTCCGTGCGAGTTTCTTGAGGATATTTTATGCGTGGTCTTGTCAAGCTGTTCCATGCTCTTCCTAATGCACTCTCGGAAAATATTTCTGTTCTTACAGATGAACGAGTCAAATTGACAGTTTAACGACTGTCTTCTCCCCTATGCAACCCGTTTGCTGAATATCTTATGCTATACTTGCTTTTAATACGTGCCAATTTCAGTATTAAAAAATATCAGCTGTAAACGAGTTTTAATTAGATTTATTTATTTACTGAAAATAGCTTCAATTATTTCAATTGTACGAAAAAGTTTTTTGTAAAATTCATGAAACAATTAAAACGATAGCACCGTGAGCCCCCAAATATCCGATGCTAATCTTCCGAACGAATTTCCTCTCGGATAATTCAACTTCCGCAAGTGCAAATATGCAGAAACCTTCTGGCTTAATTAGTCTAGAGCATAATCTCCCGTCCTATAGCTTCTTATTCTTCTTTCCTTAGCTGCTCTCGGTCGAGTGCAGTAAAAACGACTATATACGAATAAATCGCTACAATTATCTTAAGCAGCCTTGGCTCGTACACCGCGCGCCGCTACTACTGTAGCTCCCTTTTCGCATTCCTCGATCCGAAGCGTTTCACGCAAAGAATGTATGCATAGGATGTGCAAGTGCGCGAACTAGGGTGTACTGACCTTTTTCATCCCCCAAGTATATAGTGACCTCACGCATATACACACCGAGCAATTCTCTGTTTTGAATTTAATACTTGGCTGAAAATCAAGCTCGTGCTTACCGTGGCAAACGATTCAACTAGTAGTAGCAGATTCTTGCCAGTCGGCAGAGGCGACTCGGCAGGCGTCAGAAAGAGGCTAAAAGGGTAGACTTCGAGCCGCTGGGGCTTATCTCAATGTTTAGTATGCGGGACGGCATGCGCTTTTTCATACACGAAAAAAAACGAGCAGGGATTTTACAGGAAACGAGAGGTCGCCTTCTGTGACTGCATAATTAATTTAATTTGTCTGTGACGATCGAGTTTCAATAATTTGACGAATAAAAATGTATTGACTTTTTTTAAAATAAAATCGTGTTGCAATATGCAAAAGTATGTAATAAAACAGTCAAAATCCCAAGACGAACATAAATTACCTAAAAAAACAATGTATTAAAATTCGTGTTTTTTTTCATATATTTGTTATTTTTTTTAAATTTATTATTCAGTTTTTATTAGATCAAGCAGAAAGACTTTCATTTAAAATGTATTATACCCCGAAAATAATAGTAAAAGATGAAACCATATTTTTTAGTTGTATCAGTTTTGTTACAACAGTATAATGTATTACCGTTTAATATGTCGATAAAAATTTGTTTTGAACAACAGGACGCGATTTAAATTATCTCTTGTGATCATGAAATTCATTCAAGAACGAGTTCGATAAATGCTTGTTTTATAATGATTCGTCAGTGGATTGTTAATGAAAAACTGTTCTTACAAATTTTTAAACTTCATTAAAAATGATAAAAAATTTTGGCTTGCGATAAGTTTAATTCTTCATTCTTGGTTCATTCTCAAGTAAAATTTGTTCATAGAAAAAGAGTGAGAAATTAGGTTTGATAAATTACACTAGAGAAATAATTACTTAATAGCTATTTCCTTAACGGATGATATTTTATTCCTCATCGTTCATCTACTTATCAGTTTTTACCGTTTTATCTCAGTTTACAGAATATTAGTGACGAATATCTAAAAGAAAATTCATTTATTGATAAACCACTGGATTCTAGACCTTGTAAAGATCATCTTGTCATGTGTTTCATCATCTTAATCTGGCATACACTGATGAAAGCATAACATTTCTAGTATATCGAAAAGCCAATCATTGAAGCTTGATAGAATCGTATCAGAAAATAACCAATTCCTCGGTAGATGTAATTTTCAGTCGTTGTAAGAAACAATAACGTATAAAAATAAGTTCACGATAGCATGTACAACATACGAGTATTTGGAAAAGCAGTTAAAGATCATCGACTGTTTTTTCCAGAAATTTCTTGAGCCCGGTGGGATTTAGGTATTCACTTCTTTTTGTTAAAAGTTATTCAAGCAGTGGAAAGTAATCGGTAAAAGGTACCACTCCTTGATCGGTTAGTGTCGATATTTCTTGAATCACTGCGCAGACGCTTTTGGGGTGATACGAGAAATAAAAAGAGCAAAGGGATAAGAAAGCTTTAAACGTGGTTTGATATTTGCGAAAAGGCAATAGTAAAGAATCCACTGAAATTGAGATGTCTTATCCCAAGTTAAGAAAAGGAAAAATATAAAGTATTTCGATCATGTAATGTAAAAAGTCTAAGCATGAAGATATTTTTAACGGTGTTAAATTTTGTTTACCTAATTTTAGAAGCGATTTAATTGATTTGTCGAATTTTAAAGAAAAATATTTTATCCCAACGCTTTTAAAAATTTAGTTGATTTAAGAAAGTGTATACTTGAAATTAAACTGATTATGAATAGAAAGTAGCAATATTTAAGACGAATATGAGATCTTAAAAAAATTTTTAATTTTTTCATTCTTCTGTTCTAGGTAAGAAAGCAAGTATTCTGTAGTCTGCAGCTTAGTAATGGTATCTGGTAAACCAATACTTTTAACTATTCTCAATTGAATCTTGACAGAGTAAGAAATTTTATTGCTATTCTGATATCCATAATTTTTCAAAAACAATAATATAAATATAGAATTAAGAAGGTCAGTCTTACAATTGCGATAAAATATGGACTGCTGTAGTAGTCCCAAGAGTGTATGATGAAAAATGTCTACAGCAAATTAAGAACAAGGTTCATATGTTTGAGGCTTTTTTTCAAAATTGGATATGAAAATAAGTTACATTAGTGAAAAGTAGGTACCCAGGGAATATTTTTTACAGTCCAGAGGCTTTAACGTAAAAAAAGTATGATGTATGCTTTTTAGAAGAATTTTTAGTGGCGTTGATTGTCTAGTATTTATTTAAGTACAAATATTTATAAAATACATCGCAAATACGATACAGAAGATGAGAATCAATTGAAGAACATTCGTCGAAGGAAAATTTATACTATCGTTCAAAAGATTAATATATAAACAGGCTGGAAGTGTGAACGAAAATATTCATACTAATAAAGCACGAAAAGAAGCGATGGATTGTGTTTAAATTATTTTGCTGTAAGTAATTATCAACTAGTAAAAGTAAAAATTTTTAACTTTATAGTTACTATAAAAATCCAATTTCAGTACTGCACGAGGTAAGAAAAATTCTGTGCATTGACCCTTATACTTTGAATCAACACCCATAAATCAGACCTTCCGATGTTGAGTGCCAAGAGGAGGTGTTGGCAAACGATTTGTCGAACGTCACGGATCATGCTCGCGAGTACCTATTCCACGGGACGTAATACACACGTACGCTACAAAGTCTCTTGGTAGAGCATTTCCAAAGCTGCTGCACCTTCGCATCGATATACACTGAAATAAAATGACTTCGCGATGATAGCTGTTACAAGTTGGTTCGTTTTTTGCTCGCCACTCTTGCGCGCTTTGCTCCCTTTCAAATTGCAAACAGCAATTTTTCATCCGACAACGCCTCATTCTTATGTACGATATATATACATACGTAACGGAGTGCTTTTGCAATTTCGCGCAAGAGCCAACCCAAGCCGCACGGAGTGTATTTCATTTTTCACTTCACAACTTGAGAATGGCTTTTGTAAATTAGTTAAAATGAATAATTAAATTTCCAAAACCTTGCTTGGCTTTACTCCTCTTTTTTTTCGCGCGCCCTAATATGTTTTCATCAGGTTAAAATCTGGAGCAACCAACGCAAAATCCACAAAGTTCCAAGATTTTTTTTCGTGATGAAAAAAATATTCCACATGTATAAATCGCATTGCGCATCCTCCTAATGGATACATAAGCAAGATCTAATGTGGGCCACAGTCTGCATCTTTGATGCCACTGGCCAGGGTATCTTGCAGCTCCTTTCAAACATTACAAACGAGTAGTATGCCAATTCACAGAAGCTCACCTGCTGTGCTAACATGTATAATATAAAAAGAGACAGGAAGATAGCGAATGGCAGCGGCTCTTTTGGCGCCTTGCACGATGCTCAATACATATACAACTTTTGCCAAAATTAGTTTGGACGTGCATGCTGAAGCTCTCTCTCTCTCTCTCTCTCTCTCTCTCTCTCTCTCTCTCTTTCTGTATAAAGCAGAAGTTCAGGTAAATGTTTAGCCAGCCCTTATGTGGTTTGACTCGCCAGAGGCTATGCGTCTGTTACAGCAGCACATACAAGGCAGTGGCGCTCAATGCTAGGCAGCAGCAGCAACAGCGCGCAGAAAAGAGTGAGAGTTTCTCTCTGCACTCACGCAGATTGAAAGGGGCTATGGTCTTGAATTTATCGAACCTTGTGTAGCCGTTTCCCACAATTTTCACCGCTCATACACACATACACGTACACACATGGATATAAGCACGCATACGTACATAGCCTACGAACCTCTCAGAGCCAGCTGGCCTCTGCTTTTTTCATTATACGTATATATTTATACATTTTCATTGTGTGGGTAAGCTCAGCACGAAAAAAAAACGATACTAAACTTACGCTCGATTCCCTTTTGCCATGTGCGAGGCATAGCGCTCGCTCGCCCATTCTACATCCAAAAGAAATCTCGATGCAATGTCACTTTTTTTGCACCATACCTGGTTCAGGATTTATATTTTATAACATTTGTTTCGGATTTAGTTTGCTCGTACATATGATTCGCAGTTATAAATGTCGATATACAGAATTTTCGCGAAATTTTTTTTCTATACGATTGGGCAAGTTATAAATTGTCAAACCGAGCGACTTTTTCGTTGAAAATTTACGACCTTTTTCGATTTTCTCCTAAAGGATTCATCTATACAATAAAAGTGTACGGGACAAAAAGGTATTTGAGTACAAAATGAAAAGGAAAACCGTAAAACGAAAAATATGCGAACAATTATTTTGATTGGACAATCCAGATAAACAACCAACAAACAGGTGTCATTAAACTAAATCGGAGCCAAACGAAGTAGAAAAGTAAATGCTCTTCGATCAAAGTCGAAAACGTGACGAGCAAGCATATAAGATTTTTCGAACTAGCTCTTTAATTTTAACTGCACGCTTTGTTTCGACGGTTTCATCGACTTCACAATTTTATTTGCCGTTTTCAAGCCACAAATTGCATTTTTCAAAGATGAAAGAAACTAACCATTCGTTTACACAAAAAATGCGCAAAAAAAGCTAAAAAATATTTCAATCAGTATTTGAATCATTAGATGTAAAGGTTACACTCATGTACATATTCCTTTTGATAAAGAGAAACATATACTCGGAACCTTTTAAATTTTCTCTTTGTAACGCGTGTCTTGAATTTCTTTTCCCAGTTTCGGGAATGTCTTTGTTAACCGACTGTTTACAAAGCATTATTGACTTTAAAACACGTGATACGAAATTCTAGTTCGTGCTAAGGCTTTTCCAAAGTAAGATTTTCAGAAATACTATCGATGCTGTTCTGAAAATTACAATTTTAGGGAATGGTGGATGAAATTAACACGTTATTTAATAAAAATATTCTATTATATCGTAGATAACGAGCAAAATCTAACTTTAAAAATTATCTTTACAAATCTTCTCTACACTTTCATCGGGAAGCGAGCAAAAATATTTTTGGCGAATAGATTAAGCGAAGGCTTATGAATATTAAATACTATAACTTCGTGCTAACGTTGTTAATTACAGCTTATTTGGATCCACGCACTGAGTTTTGCGCTATATGCCGCTTTATGTAACATAAGAACATTATTGTTTGCCGAGGAACTTTGCTCATCTTAAGATCTGAGTAAAGTTTTTCTACGATTTTACTTGCGTCTCCCTTCTAGCTCTGGCACTAAATCTCGCGATTAAGGCATAAGCAGAAGCAAACTAAGTTCCATGCTAAGAGCGCACGGCGCGGGGTTATTCGAACGACAGTTAATAAGCCTAAGCCGCGCGCGAGATGTACGCGGATATAGTTGTGCTCTCTCTCTCTCTCTCTCTCTCTCTCTCTCTCTCTGCGCTCTCCGCAGCTTTTTGAGACGAACTAAAATTGATACCCTGGCAACCGCGTGGTATGAGTTAATTTAAGGTGCCATAAATTGCCTTCGATGTGAATAGCTCATACCTTTCTTACCCCTTTCATTTGTGAATACATTTAGGGCATTACCCAAACCCTGGTCTACTATCTATTAAGACAAGTTGCCAGAAAAAATTTTGATTTTTTTTATTTGTCCAACTCTTATCTCACGATCGATATCATATAAGATTCATTTGATGAATGAGAAAAAAGGCTCTCACCGAATGCGAAAAATAACTCATTCAACTTACTTAATTAGCTAGGCTATAGACCCGAGATATGCTCGGTAGAAGCGTTAGCTTTCTTTTGCTTTTGTTTTTTCGGTCCTCTCTTCTATCCTAGAGCACGAACGGGACCATTTGATAGCGTAAGTTCATTTTTAACTCTTTTTTCCCCACTTTTCTTTTTCTTCGCCTCTTACCTTTTATTCTCTTTCTCGAACTTCGGATCGAACCCGTAAAAAAGACTTTGTTCTATCTTTGACTTGTCTAATAGTACTTAGCCTGCAGAGAAGTGTATCAATGTATGTTCCGGTATCTATGCCTGACCATTCTCTTGCAATTACTGCGGTCACGCTTGAAGTTCGTATAAATGGAATTTTAAAAGTTGCTTTAACGAAGTGCAAGAAAAAAATTTAATATGAATTTCGTAGAGAGTACTGTATGTAGCACCATTACAGTGTAATCATCAATGTAAGATCTTACTTGAAGGAAATTGAAATGTCTAGTGCCATGGGGACATAGTCAACAATTAATTACTATATTATATAAAATTATAAAATCTTTTCTGATTATAATTTTTGCCTAATTTTTTATAAAAATAAAAATCTCTTTTATCTCAGTTTTAACTTTTTTCAACTTAATTTCATGTTAAAACATGAAAAAATAAATTTTTAAAGTGTGATTTCATCTGTTGATGAATGATGCTGGAAAAATGAAGCCTGAAAATCAATTTCCATTATCCTTATCGTTAGTCGAATTTTTATAATGATCTCGTGAGTTTATTGAAAAACTTGGAAGTGAAAATTCTACTCAAGTTTTTTCATTAAGATCTCGAGCTAATAGGTTATGACATTCAATTTTCAAAGTTATAATTGACAAAACGATTTTTAGAAAATAATATGCATTTTATAATGATTATAAATCGACTATTTGTAAAATTCCGAACTTAAATTTGCATGGTATCATACTATTGAGTATTAAAGACTGCACATACACAAATGTGCATAGGTTATCAGTGCGTTGTATCCAATCAGAGCATTTAAAATGTCTATCATTGAATCAGTCGTTTTGATACTGAACCTTTAATGATCAATACTTAAAATTATTTAGAAAAGTAAATATTTATTTTTTTCTACAATTTTTTTCAAGCTTTTATGCGTACATATTATTAGAGGGGAAAAAGTAGAAGTAGAGAGATGAAGATCCAATGAGCTAAAGTAAAGATTTTCGACTCGATAGCAGTTATTTTTTAGAGGGATTTTTATACGATTAAAATCTTACGTTTATTAATTCATGATTACATGTACATGAATGTGTAAAAAAGATCACAAATAATATCATTTGAAGATGCAGTACAACACGTAAACTCACAAACTGAGTTAACTTATAAAAAATCAATACAATTGGAAAGAAAACGATGAAGAACGGCTTAGCTACACTATACGAGAGAATTGCAAAAGATCAATGCATCAGCAAATATTGCTGGGCTGGTAAGTATGCAATGCGACAGAAGTTATTCCAAACCCATCTTAAGTTAATATAACAAAGCTTGTTTAAAATTAAAATTAGTGAGATGAGGTGTAAGTCTTCATAAAAGTGCTAATCTTTATAACAATTACAAATTGAAACGTAAACATTTAAAAATGAATTAGCGAATAAACTACTACTAATATGAATTATTGAATAAACTACAAAAAAATTGAAGATTTGGCAAAGAAAAGTAAAAGCAGCGGCTTAAATACCAACTCAGATGAACTAAAGTTACCCAGGTAGAAATGTTCAACATTAATAACAGACTAATGACCGAAAAATGATCATTAAAAATGTTTTGAATTACATTATTGTTAATTGAATTGTTTTTAGTGAAATTTCTCTTACATTTATGTTACAAATATTGAGGGCTTTTTAACCTGAAAATACCACTTTGAGTCTCAAGCAATTGATGGCGGGTACCTGTATTTGAAAATCTAAAAGTGTTACAATGTGTTCTGGCAATGTAACTTCAAGTTTTGCCAATAAAAATTCAACAAACTCAAACTAAAAGTGTCAAAGAAAAAATGATTGTATAAGTCACGCATTATTACGATTTTCAAATTGTCCATAAATTTTGGGTTACAATTTCGAAACCTAAAATTTTTAAACCTTGAAGTAGGGTTTGATAAAAAAAACTGTTTTGGTGATAAATGTTCAATTCAATTATATTAATCTAGGGGAAGAGCAATAAATTACTTCATTCGATAAATATAACTAAGTTCAAGTTATGTCATTTAAATTCATGATTAAACCGGGATTTAAATTGAAGTAAGGTATTTAATTGTTTATTGTTGCATAAAAACTGAGATAAAAAATTACATGGAATTTTGCCGCAGAGCAAGCTGCACGTAGCATGCCAGACACTATGACATCTATGATGAGGGACGAACTCCGGCGCGTGAGTACATTAGCTTTCGTTGTCGTAGGAAATGTAGGGTTTATGCGCGAGCGATTAGCTGAAGCCTCCGCAGATGTATTGCCCTGAACTGTACACGCATTTATGAGAAAATATCAAGAGAGGTATAGTGGCGCGCGGTGCTTCAGCTTAAAACGAGAATGTCCCGCACTGCTCGTAACCGCTAACGTACAAAATGCCAATGACGCATGCTCTGAAGGGAACGAGAGGGATGGTTATATACGTAGAAAGAGAGAGAGAACCGTTACCCTGTAATTGATATTGGCATACACATACTGCTGTCTTTTGCCATCGGTGCTGATGCTTGTTTCAAGCTTGAAATTGTACCCCCTACCTATATTTAGTTGAATTCGACGGCACTGGATGGGCAAGTCAGCTCTTCCTGTGCAGTGAGATGCGACCGCCATACGCACGGATTTTAAAAGCGTACATGATACGCAAAAGCATCAACGCGGAAGGTTCCATAAGACATTACAATTTTTCTTTTTCAAGTGCCTAATTTTTAATTTTCACACAAAAACTTGCAAACTTCTGATATTTATGATAAAATTGAGTTTTAAAAGCATTAAGAATTTATCAAATAATTCCAACCCGTAATTTCTCCAAAAATGTTAAAATCAGTTAAAAATTTTAGTTTTACGCGAAAGATTTTAATATGAATTCATCGCAAGCTTTATATAATATAAAATTTTTGGTGACTGATTTTAGAGGTCTTGAAATTGAGTTCAACAAAACCATTAATATAATGTTCAGGCGCGATGCGTTTCATCAAAAAGATCTTTCTTTGGCACTTTTTGTGCCCCCCTGCCTCTTTCTACGCTTCCGGTGGGTGTACAAGGAAGCTTATATATAATTGCAAAGAGTGCAAGAATAGCCCCCTATAGTGCGCGAGCTTTGATGCATCAGCGCACCGGAGACTATGGGAAAATTCGATTACCTCGCGTTCGCCCGTACCACGGCACGATTTTTCATTTTTCTGCTGGCTCGCTTTCCCGCGTTCGTGCGCGCGCGTATATTTATACACATGTCTATATATAGGTACGAGCAGCCACAAAGATTTTCGGTCGCACCTAGTCCATCAGCGAGAGCTCGTATTCTTTTTTATCTGTACTCTGTGCAGCAGACCTCGTACACGGTGAGTGTTTCAATGTTCCGAAAATAAGTAATTTATTATGTGTGCAAGTACATTCCACCTGAAAATTTTTGAGATTCCCAGTTGGATTGCACCCTTGGACTTATCGTATTGTACAAACTAATATCTATCGGTTGAAAAGAGATTTCGAACGAAATTGGATAGAGCATACGGATGATCGTTCCAGTGAATATCCGTAGAGTGCAAAGCTTTGCAGCGTGTTGAGCGCGCGAGCCTTAGCCAACTTCATAGAAATAGCAGGGAACTTTTGTTAATCGCGTTTGTATTTTCGCAGCTGGTAAGTACTCAGGGTATATAATTTTGATGGAACGAGAGTGAGCTTCTGACGCTGCATAGTGCGAAGTTTCAACTGAAAATTCATTGTTTCAGGCTTGTGAGGCTTTTATACATACACCGCGAGTATGCATATTCACCGATGTAAAGTCGAAACTGAAACTCTGCGATGTGGCCGTTCCTTCAAATGTATAACGAAACTGTTAGTTTGTTGTATTATCATTTAAATTGTCAGCGCGAGAGACTCATCTCCCTATATCGTCCCTCCCCTGTCTCTCTCTTTCTCTCTATTCTCTATCTCCCTCTTTTTCGTTACCGTCGAGTCAAGTTTATAGAACATATATACATACAACTATAAACGTGACTGCGAGGACCTGTCCGTTAGGCAAGCTGTACCACGCGACGGTCATAACAATAACTAAGGATTATTTGCATATTCAGACATGCAGTATGGGATATAGTTACGGTGCAGGTGGCTCATTCTGCTTACATAGAATCTTGCCTTTCAACCTCCCAGCCATGATGTCTATTGAACATATATGTATATCTACATTATCCATGACTATCGATATTCCTCGAAACTTCATACGCAAATCCCATGCATCAAAGTTCCTCGTGGATTCGTCTCCCTCAGCCGTGACGATTAATTTAGCACGAATCGATTGAGTGTGAGATTTTCCCGTGAGTCGTATGTTGAATGCCATGCTTGCAGCGATGAATTAAGTTATTCACACAGACCTCTCGGAGCGAGCATAATACTCGTTAAAATCAAGGTAACATTGACGATTTTTGAAAGTCACCTGTGAGTGTCATGACTCTGGACTATTTGTTTGTATAGCACAAATTGTAGCAGATTCATTTAAATAATTATAGTTAGTGCATGAGAAGTTAAAAGAATAACATCAAAAAATTTGGTTGAAGGTTAGAGAATATATCCCTAAATCTTCATAATTATCAGTTACGCTTTTTATTATCAACCATTTGTACCATATTCGTTTTCTATGTGTGCGAGAGAAAAATAAAATTCTAAATCAATTTTTTTTTGACTTGAGTTGTACTGATTTTGGTATAAAATGAATATTCAGTGCATCCTGTAGTTGAAGTGTGCGCGTTTAAACAAATATCGAATGCTCTTTTAGGCGATGCAATTAAATCCACGCGCACGAATTCGAAATCTTATTTATTTGACCTGATTGAAAATGGCCCAGATAAAATGCATGCGATTAAAAAAGAAGTTGGTCAATAATTTCGGTTCTCGTGAAATTCAAAAATAATTCTAAATTAACTAATACGCAACTTAATTTATTTCACTGGTAAGTTAATTATTCAAATGCTATTTTGTTCATGGTCGAAGAAAACTATAGCCTAATTAAGAGATTCATTTTTCTTTATTTATAAATCAGTTCTCGTTCATCTCGCTGACAGGAGCTTGACTAATCACCAAAAAATCAATACTTTTACGTTCGCTCAGGCCAAAAAAATCGCTGAAAAATGCAAATTTACGATGGTAATCGTTAATGGTCAAACTATTTTCTGTCTCCTCCTCTCCCTCTTTCGCGTACGCGAATTGATTATTAATGGCTCGAGCAATTAGTATTTTTACCCAGTTAAAATGTATACGTTGTGAAAACTAGATTGCCTTGACATGCCTGCGCATGCAGAGGCAGCAGCGTGGATGTGCTCGGGAGGCTGTGCATATATAGGTACCCACACGGTGTTTCCCCTCTCGAAAAATTCAATTGAATAACTCAAAGAAGCACGAGTAATTCTATTAAACAAAGATTTTTTCAAACCAATGAACAGGACGATTTTTTCAATTACCGTCCCATAAAATGCTATCGCTAGGAAAGCCCGCGACTTATTAAACGTACCATTTGAAAGTACTCCATTAGTGGCCTTATCGGGCCTGCCGATCGCGCAGTCGCTCGGAACGCGCTAGATCAAGCTGCGGCTAGTTTTAAAGACATGCCGAGGCGGGCGCAAACATTTAGATTGAATTTCCAGTCAAGGTGCGCGCCGCAAAAGATTATTACACGACGTTGAAATAGCGAGAAACTTAAATGGCCACGGACGAGTCGCAGTGCTTTCTTCCTCGGCAATGATATACGCCTTTAATAAAGATGAAAATACGCGTGAACTCTCGAAAAAGTCGAAAGTGGAGCGCGTTGTTGACACTGAATGTGGTAACGCCACTGTATGTGTACGTTTGCGGATGTGTGAGTGTGTTTGTACGTGTGTGTGTGTTTGAGACCTACGAGTGCGACTCTCGAGAGCGCGCACAGAGAGTCGAGCTTACGTGCACGCTGCTTTGATAGCATCAACGATTTATGGTCGCGAACAATTGCGATTTCCACGCGTAAAGCATTCGGAGCTAGCACAATTCCATGCGAGTGTGTATGTGTGTGTGTGTGTGTGCGCCATGTAAATGAGCGAGCGCGAAGGTGCATAGGTAGCCGTGCAAACATGCTCCATACCGAGCACTATACCTATAGTAGTCGGCAGAGAGAACTCCCACAATAATCTCGCTAATTCGATAATTGATTTATCACGCGCTTCGTTTATGGTCGCGTCGCGCGATCCCTACCGCAAGTGTGCGCATGTGTACGCATGGTATTTTCATTGGGCGCGCGGCCGGTGCTGCTGCTGCTCTTTGGTATGTGCGGCCGTATATATATAAAAGTGATGCGCGTTATGTGGAATTGCAATTGCTGCAAGCTCGTTCATTAATGCTAAGCTAGAACGCAAGCCGGACCATGACGCACGACTGCATACATACATATCTCGCAAACATTGCGGAGCCGCGGCTAATGTGCAAAAGTCCACGTATGTCTGTAATGGAAACTCGATTGTTCGCTTTATATTGTGTCTGAGGCGTCTGTGCCGAGCGATTGTCAACCTCGAACGTTGGGATTAATTTGTTCTGATTTAAAGAACGCACGTGCGGGGGATTTAGCATATCCACGCTCATATTATACGTATCATGGACAATTGTATTTCTTGGGCGTGTTTGTTTATGACACGGGGAGAGATCACGCCGATGAATTCTCGCCCCGGTACTGTCTATTTAGCTTTGACCTGAGTCCTATAATTTTCGTCATGAGGAAGCCGGTAAAAACAATTTAACTTTGATTCGAACAGTCTTTTGCCTTCACTAAATTAATACGATTTCGTTTTATAATTCAAATTCGAAAATTTATCGCTTGTTTTTCAGGAAGATGAAAGCGAAAAGCCTGCGTAAATTCCTATGTATGCCATCGTATTTTTGTTGTTGCTCTAGACGGCAGTGATAGTGCCGGGTAGTGGCCGCATTATATCATTAATCCGTAGCTAGCCAAACTGCAGCTAGGACAAAACAAGTAAACAGTAAACACTCGAATTATACACAAATGACAATCAAGCTTTGGTGTAGTACATGTGTAGCGTGTGCATGTGGGTGGGTGTCTGTATGTACAACATACGCAGCCACGAAGTCGTTCGATGATTAATTACAACAAATAAATGTAGCCAAACCACAGCACCGAAGTAAATCCGAATAAAGATATATATCGCACTTCGTATCACACCGACCATTAATATCGTTTCTCACTCTATCCTGTGTACACGCGGCTCAAGCAAACCTGGGACTGTGTATGTATGTCCATTTCCCCTGCATCACCTCTTTTTGTTTACCCAAGCCCAAATATCACATTTATCTCAGCTTCTGATTGTGTACATGGGTTTCTAATTATGAATTTCTCTTGTACATTAATTCAGATTAATTACAAATCGTCCGAGAAAATGGGTAAAACAAAACCCGCACAAAGATAAGCTGATACGAATTTGTATTCTAAAATAACGGGCTAAGTGCATAATATTACTCTTCGCAATAGCATTCAATTATTATTTTACCCAAACAGTCTTAATTGTCACGCAAATATGCGGAAAAAGCTGATATTTTTGATGATGCATTCAACATTTTATTGATTGTTGCATCTTCACTTTCAACTCTCGAAAAAATGAATTTCTGACTGCATTAAATGTCTATTAAGCTTTTCATCAACTGGCAAAGACTCTTGGCAGCTAGCTCATCGATTAAAAATTCAGTATCATATTTTTTCGGACAAAAGTAGCTACGACTTAAGCAGCATCTCGAGCAAGTAGCAAAGTACAAGTTAAAATTTTCATAATTATCCCATTTTCTATTTAGCATCTTTATTTTTGAGCATCGAAGCAATTAGACCGCCATCTTACACGCGTGCCAAGTTTACGTAAAAGAGAAAGTGCATATAATATGTACGTAGTTGGAAGTCAAGTAAAAATTGCCGAGCCACTAGGTGCACGCGCGGAATTTTAAATTCTAATCTCGAGTGCATCGCCCCCGGGCTTGACGCCATTTTACAGCACAGGCCAAAATACTCAGTGCATCGGCAAGAGAAAAGAGAGTAACATCCGCTCACCTTGTGTTGTGTCTCCCTCTCGTACTTATTTATTTTTTAGTAACTTACATAGGGGTTTGCTACGCACACTGTGCAGACGAGTTAAGAATATGCAAGTAGTGTTGAAACTTAACGATTGAAAGAATTTATTAATTTTTTTTGTATACACTTGCGACATCTCCCAATTTAATATTTTTACATCTAAATGTAAAAAAATCCAGTTTTTTACATGTTTAATTTTTAATTTTACCTGTCCGTCACATTACTACGCGTGCTTTATATATATTTCAACAAAATTAGCTGTGGTACTCTGACAAAAAACCTATATAATATTATTTTACTCAAGATACTTTTACATGAAATTATCTTTGAAAATTAATGTATAAGTTTGAATTTATTTCTTATTTTAATACAAACTATATAAAGAATACATGAAATTGCAATCATATATATTATCTTCAAAATAAAAATATACAAAGATTTCATTTGATACTCAAATTTAAATGTTTTTAATATTTTTATCACATTAAAATCTGCCTAGGCTTGACGGTGAAGGGCTTCACCACTAGTGGCAAGTATCTTTATGAGTAAATCTGCAAGTGGCAAAGTAAAAATAATTGTATAAGTCTAAAATGTTTGAACATCGAATCAAAGATCCTCTCTTGTATATGAACTAAGTTCATACCCTTTTAACCATAAATCCGAATACACCGATGTTATTGAATTTAAATTAAAAAATTCCTTCCAATTGAAATTTTACATTAAAAATGTAGTAAGTTAAAAATAAATACATGTTTTCTTGATGTTTGAGCAGGTTAGATAAGTTTTAGGGTATTTTGTCCAGTGATTGGCTGCTTTTGTCCAGTAAATGGCCTCTTTAAGATATATGACAATTGTACATTTTTTTGCCTAATGTAAACGTAATTAAACATGAAAAATAAGTTGCGCCGATCTCTGAAGAGTTGAATAACGTCTATAAAAATATGTTTGTTTTTCATAAAAAAAAAAGAAAGATAACATTTACTTAATTGAAATTCGACATCGTTTCTTACCATCATATTTCTTAAATGCTAAAAGAAAAAAGTTCTCTCGGGTACATTTGCAGAAGTTCGAGTCGATTTTGAAAAAATAAAAGAATGCCTTGAAGTACCGGTTCACAAGTAGGGCGCGCCTATTATTTTGCTCAAGGGCAGTATCAGTGAATTTTTCTCTCCTCGTAAAGGCATTTGCCTCAGTCGTTAAGCAATGAAATTATCCGAGGCTACAGTTAGCGCAAGATTGTCGAAGGGCTACCACCGTTCCACCATTAGAGCGAGCTGCACGACGATGAAGAGCAATCTCCTTCTTTTCTCGTTGACACGCTTGCGTTAAAAAGACTGCAAGACCCTAGAGCTTCCTCCCGCGACGTAGTGAGGGACGTCGAGTCCGGAGGTTATATACTTTTTCTCACTAGCCACCCCCTGTTCTGAAGCTCAAGCGAACGCGAGTACTACGCGATACTGCCTTCTCTACAAAGGTGAAAGTTGAGATGCAAAAAGTGCACGCTGAGCGCGATGATGAGCTTAAATATCACGCGAAAAGCGTTGCTTGTGCGCAACCTGGCTCTTTTTTTCTCTCTCTTTCACTGTCTTCCAACTCGTCTTGAAGTTGCGCACATTTTCCTTTTTCTTAACGTTGCTTTTGTCTTCTCGTACTCGAGGAAAGAGCTTATTTTTGATAAGATGAAAGTTTTGTTTAGGCTCAAACTTTTTTCCCCTCGGTGGGGCTTGGTTTTAAGAAATTACACAAGCCACGTAAATAGTAACTACAAAAGTGTCGAAACGTAATTATGATGCATGAGTTTTATAAATAAAAATTACCCTTCTCGACTAAGACGGGCTACTTAACTTTGCGAGCAATTTTTCTTTCGATCGAGTACATAAAAGAAACTTTTCGATCACTGACCAACCCCACCATCATCGTCCAACTAATATGAAAATTCTGTCGTGCGCAACAGAATGGGCACAAAAAAAGTGAAAAATGAAAGATGCAATGCAATATTCACTGCTCGACCACGAATTTTCTTCTCGGTATTTTTCTATTTACACGAAAGTCAATGCGCACACTAGCATGTATGGAGTTCAAAAAAGTGACTAACCAGGACTGCAAGCACATACACAGGAAGTGGCAAACAACGAAATGTCGAGGTAGGCACTAGGCTTCAATAATAGAATCGTGTATACAGCATTGCAACAACAGCAACCTCGTCTTTTGTCAGAGTCACTGATGCACAGCATTTTTGGCATTCAGTTAAATAATGTAAACAAAAAATATAGACTCGCGTCCAGCGGCGATAAAGACAGCGCTCGCTAATTCCCGGGCTTTCGAAGACAGCTTATGCACTTTTTGTTCCCATTAATTCGACGTTCTACGTTTCTATACAAATGTTTACCTTTTCATTTTATTTTTTTTATACGTGCGTCGACGACTGCGACTCGAAATTACATTCGAATTATGCAAGCGAACGAAAACGGGGGGTTCGAAAAAGCTATGAACAATGTATCTCTCGTCGGCTTTTTAATCCGCTAAAATATGAGGCGTAATTTTGCATCTAATTAGAAGCTTTCTCTCTGTCACGACAGGGGGTCTATTCAGAGCTAAAGCCCGCTTTCGTTAAATGTAGCTATGTATAGATTCGTAACGGCGTTACTTTGCATAAGATTCTGTGACGTATCCAAGGCTTGAATAAACTACTCTAAGAAATCTTAACAAGAAGTCAGTGAAATAAAAGTTTTTATTTGTCCGGATTTCGCCTATGTTCCGTGAAAAAAATCCCTTTGGCTCATTTGTACTAGTTCCAGCAATAAAATATTGAATGCAAGTGCAGGAAAACAGCCTCTGCCAGGATCATAAAATATTTCTCAAAATGCTCGATGCGCCTACAACATATAGCTAACTTCTTTAATTTCGTTAAGGGTACGTCGTCTCAGCTTTTGGTGAGTACAAGCTACCCTTTGAGAAAAACTCTGAGGGTAAAAAGTAAACTCGTTACGTAGACTTTAAAAAACTATACAAAGTGTTATTTACCTATACATTATCACGTACACCAGTGAGGGGGTGTCATTAAAATTTTGTCCTCGATAATCAGTTTAAAGTTTGAACGTCACATAGCTTGAAAGATGACAAAGAGAGCAAAATTACACGCGTCGAAACGAATTACTCGGCAGTTTCTCTTATGTCTCGTACAGGCATATTGTACTTGAACTATTTAAACTAAATTTTAATGTTAAGGAGACCACTACTAGTGGTTTATCGATACGCATAATTATTTTGATATGAGAGATATTGAAAGTGTCGAGTCGACTTTTTCTTCATAACCTTTAATTTGAATTTAATTTTAATCTTAAACAACTTTATTTTCTTGGTTCTTTTTTAAATTTCTTCGGTATAACAATAAATTAAATTAATACATCAGGACTTACATGAAGTAGTATTTATTAGGCTAGCTTCGATCGCTGCTATTGCGAGTATTTTTCTCATTCTCGTGCTCGCAGCGTATCGTCTTTATGCGTTCGAGGATTGAAACACGTTTCAATGGGTGAAATTATGGCGAGGATTTAAGCTACGATATAAATGAAGATTTTATCCAAAACCGACAACTTATCTGATTTATCATGAATAATCAGATTAGCAAAGACACCCGGTAAAAATTGGAAGCAAAATAAAAATGGAAGCATTGATTAATCTAGTTAGCAGGTGTAAAATTTGTTCTACAATTTGTCAAAGAGAAAATGTATGCGTCCGTCGAAGGAAACGAGATAATCGCGTTACTTTTTTGTAAAATATTTATGTGTCAGGGTAGTGAACTGAGTGCGCGAATCTTGAAATTGAATTAATTAAAATCATCAGGACGGATTTATTTTCTAGATTTTTTGCGAGGCAAGAATTTGAGTAACAAAAAGTATTTTCAACTTTCGAGCAAAGAGCCATTTTCATACGAGGCCTTGATTTGAGTGTAATTTCAAGTTTTAACTAATTATGTTCATGAGATTTTGCATCTCGACTTTTTAAATGCGCGAACGTGAATGTTTTTTCGAAATTATAATTAATTCACTGATTCGAATGCTCAATTTATTCCCTTGCGTCACGATCGAATATCTGCGATTGGCAAACGTACTTTTGGCCCCAATTAAGCTCTGTCATTAGGTCTGTAACGGGAAGAAATAAAAGAAAAATCGACCGAACGATCGGCTGCAATGGAGCGCACGGCAGTGGCGACGAGTATACGTGAGTGTACGACCAAAGGATCCTACGGAAACTCTGTTTCTGACGATGAATAGGCATTGCGGAGCATAAGTATCTGACATTTGGCAGTGGAGCGCGAGCTCGTGGTCTCTCTACCTCTCATCATTGTATGCAAGCACACAGTGGTACAGTATATATACACGTAGTTAGAAATATATATAGAAACAAGAGCTCATTCCTGTGCAGCAGCAGCTCTCGTCACTAGTATATAGGCTAATCGAAATGAAGTCAATAATCAATGATCCGCTTCTCTCGGCCTAGGCACAGGCAAGTATAGCATGTATGTGTGTGCGACTGTGTATGCATATATCTACGAGAACCGTCGACGTGTAATTGGGATTGGCTCTTATCTACCTCTATGCAAGCTACCCTTACACAGGACCACGTCTTTACTTAAGTTCCGATCATCGCATTGGTCTCGGAGCGATTGGAGCGTCGTTTGCGTGTATTATTTTGGCACATACCAGCCGCTTTATCTTAACTCTGATTTTAGAATATCTCTGTGAGCTTTTCAAAGTGATTTTTGATTTCATCGATTTCGTAAATGTTTATAACTCGGTGGAATGGCTAAGCCACTAACGAGATTATCTTAAGCTAGCTGTAATAGCATAATGAGTAATGATGGAGCCTATACTAAATATGTCTTCGCTATGCAGCAAATACGTACGACCATGACTTTAACCGCTCTATCCGACTAATGGTCCATTTCAGATACAATTTTGTAGCTTATATTCATTAATGGAAATATGCATTATTGATGTATCAGTAACAAATTATGTAACAGCACGAGTATATGCTGTGAATCGATTGATGGACATATGTAATCGAAATCAATAATACAACTTTGAGATTTACCAATTACCTGTGTTGACCGGCATTTCATTGATTCTCTGAAGTAGATGAGACGATTATTATTTACATTTGCATAATTTTTTTTGTTACATGATATAGTATTAATAATGTTTTGATTATAAATTTCTGTGTCGGACTTTGAGAAATTTTAAAAACAAGTGTCAAATACGATCATGATTTTGCTGACTGAAAACTTCACAACCATAATCGTATGTTACAGAGGGACCAACATTTGCTATGGCAATATCGAACGTGACCATCCCAGTGGGGCGGGAGGCTGTACTGTCTTGCGTCGTCGAGGACTTGTCAAACTACAAAGTAAGCACGACATAAAAATATCTATCGCACCCAATTGTACGCGCTATTTTTACTTTTTTCCAAAAAATATCGAAAATCCCCCCGAAACTTAACATCGGCCGGCGCTCGAGTGTATTGCTCGCGCGGGTGGCACACACACATACACATCTGGAATATATACGTCGAGCAAAGCCCGTCGAGCTGGGGAAACTTTCCTTTTAAGCGACGACGACAATATAACGACGACGATGGCAACGTCAACGAGGCGTGAAAAGTGGTACTTAAAGCTCTTGAGCACTTCGATTGCTCAGCACTAAGGTATCCAATGGTTGGGCGCACGCGTTCGCGTGTATTTTCGTCCTATAGCATTGTTCGGTCAAGCGCGAAAAAGGCAAAGCTTTCCACCGGGACTGGAGGACGACGAAGACGACGACGACGACAAATGTGTTTGTATAGATATATCGTAGACGAGCTTTAATCGAATTGTAAGGTATCCTATTGATTTTTTGCTACAAGATTCTGTTTACTTTTTCAAGAATCAATTAATTTCAAAAAAAAATTTCATACTGCCCCTCTGTAACAGCGCAACCCGAGTAAGTCCAAAAAGTCCGATTTTAAGCTCGAGACGTGGCTCGCACCAATATGCGTCGCTACTTGAATTTTTAAGGCTAAACTTGATAAGCGAAGGTGTACTTTTCTAGTAATAAGCGTTTTAAAATATCCTACGAGTGCATAAAATTCAGGTTCTTCTTTCTGACTTCAATTTAAACATTCCAAGAGTCTGTTTTCCCGCGCATTTCAAAAGATCCATTAACTTAATTACACGGGAGCGAGAATTTTGAATATAAATTGAACTGTTGAACTGCAGTAGAGAGCTTAATACTGAGTCAAGCTCGTGAATGTATAGCTCATATTACTCTCTCCGCTAATAGGCAATTTGATTTTATCGTACGTGGGTGTTTTGTTCGCGCTCGCTAACCGAGTTTTTTCTTGCATGTTTGAAAGACACGGTCTATGAATAAGATTTTTACGCGCAATAAAATCTTTAGCAGCTCGATTGGCTTTAGAAACATATTCTTGTGCACCTTTTTTTCAACGCAAATTGTATACAGTTGAAAGTCAATACCCTTGATCGACAGCCGGAATATGCGATATAAAAGTTCTACCGAAAGATGGGCGCGTGTATAAAAAAGATATATATATTGAGGATTTGATCATCGAGTCGAATGGGCTTAGGATATTCTCACCTCTCGCGTCTATATGAGTATCATCGCTCTCAATTTGAGAGGCGTCATGTATAGTTATGCACACCCGCAAACTCGTTTCCAGAAGTGAAAGCTTACATTATAACGCCGTTGCTTACGAGTAAAAACACACATCATCGAAGCGCCGTGAAAAAAAACACACCTCTTTGGATACCATGAAAAAAAACACACCTCTTTGGAACGCTGCGAAAAAAAACACACCTCATCGGAGCGCTGCGAAAAAAAACACACCTCATCGGAGCGCTGCGAAAAAAAACACACCTCATAGAATGCCATGAAAAAAAATACAGCACATTGGATGCCGCGAAAAAAAACACAGCTCACTGGATGCCGCGAAAAAAAAACACACCGAATCGAAATTTGTTGCGTTTTTATTCTGCTGTGTTTTTTTTCGCCGCATCCAATGAGGTGTGTTTTTTTTTCGTAAGCACAAGACCCTTATTGCGCAGACTGTCCTTTGCTCCAGCACGTGCATGTAGCCTAACAGATTTCAAGTTTCATTATTAGTTTTATTACTTTGAAAGCTCACTCAGAAATTTCTTTTCTTAGCTTATTCTTTCGTGCTCTATGAGAAATGTCCGGCTCGCATCTTGGTTCAAGCGTTGCGTCCGTTAACAATGCAAATTAAAACTTGCATTTTTCATATAATACGAGTATTTTTGTACGCGCGATGGTCATTTAAAAATGAAAAGCTTCGCTAAAGGGTTTTGTTACGCAATACTTATGTACAAGAGATAAAAATTATAATGGATATACAAAAAATGGTTCAGGATAATTCAAGCCAGCTTTTGACCTTTTCATTCGACTGAACGTGCACGTTGCTAAAGCCCAAGGGATTTTTTTCCAACGTTAAGAGTCGATAATGGTGGAGCTTTTTCGGTGGGATTTCGTGTTATATCTCACCTAGCACCTATGTGGCTACTATATGTATTATATAAAGAGAGGGGCTCTGGTGTTACTATAACAGACCGTCATGAGTATAGTATGTATCTTATGTATAGATACGAGTGCTGCTCGTTGAAACCGCCACCGGCAGTTTACTCGACAAACCACTCAAGTTTCTCTTGTATAAGTCTTTCCACTGCTCACTCCGCTCTTTCAACGGGTATATTAGCCAAGAGTCAAAGATTTTAGTACTTTGTTATTATAGCTTTATATGTTCTCTCTTTCTCTCGGAGGTAAACATATGATTTTTTTGTTATTTTGATTTTCGATTCACAATCCTTTGAAACTCGAATTTAAACAAAAGTTGATGTTCTTTCTAGCGACGCTACTCAAACACGCAACACACAAGTATGTTTGTCAGTTCGTTACATTCTCTGCGCGAACCATTTATGCAAGCATCGTATGAAATTTACAGCAAATATTTGTATTATAAAGTTCGGCGTCACAAATCTCACATGTATTCGTACGTGTGGAAGCGCAGATACGTGCTGGTACATATGGCAACATTAACAGACGCACATTTTGCATAGTGCCGTAGTAACACTGCAATTCATAATAACTGTTTTTTGATACGACCTCTCTGCAACGCGTGCAGCAGCACTATTTACAAAACACTGAATACTCGGCATTTATATGCTCGAACAAACTAAATTATTTTACAAAAGAATAAATATTCTTCAAAGCGTAAAATAATGCAGGGAAAATAAAAGGAAATACGGATTCTATTACTCTCTTCGTACGTACGTATACATTTCTATAGGCATCATTACCAACATCCGCCAGCATCGGCCGATTCACCTCATTACGCGTGAAGTTATGTTAGCTCGTTCATGAACTTAATTCTCTTTCTTGAATGTATGTAGAGTGCGACCTTATCCTAGGCAACGTGGAAAACAATAATTCATAGGTTAGAAAATAGCACAGAAAGCTAGCTTATTTTCTCGCAAAAACGTGTAGGAATGTCAAAAGCATTGTCATTAAAATGGAGCTCGCAAGCAGCAGAAAGAGAGAGACAGAGAGAGAGAAAAGGGTAGAACCTGTCTGCGTCCTGCACACACACTTACACTATATAGATATGAGAAAGTGTGTTATAAAGTCCATATATAGTATATTATGGAAGGAAAACTTTGAAATTTCACCATGGAAGGCGGTCCTTATAGGGCAGACGCTTTATGACTCTGCAGCAAAGCTAAAGATAAAAACTGACTTTACGTGATCGTGGCTTTATATGATATAAGTTTAACCATCGTCTCTAGAAAATAGGAATAATGTTAGGGAATTCGCACAGGAGTCAATTTAGAAGTAGCTTTTTCACACGTTTTTACTAATTAAATTTAAACCCTTTGCAAAGTAAATCCTGGGACACTGCTTACTCTTATAGAATTCATTAGTACAAGACAAAGTTGTTTGCGGAATCCGAAAGTTTATTATCAAGTCTGACTGTGCATTTTTACTCGTGTAATTTTCGGTAGAAAACAGAAAATAAATTCCTCAAAGAATCCTCTAACAGGTGTAAAAAATTGTCTTTAAACGCATCGTCACTTGGCTATGCTATCGTTTTCACATTTAAAATATCCTTTCCAAAAGTACGCATTAAATGAAAAAGGGGAAGAATTTGTTATTTTAACGAAATTGCCGGAGTATCCAGCTCAAGATAAGAATGAATGATTTTTTTATATTCTTGACTGATATTCTTTTCTAGTTCAGTATATGGTCAGTTGATTCAACCACACTTGGTGAGGTTACAAGGAATATGAGAGAAAAAGCGAAAACGAAGCTATGCACACTTAGAAAGGAAAGATAAGGAGTCCGCATAGTATAACAGGATGAAGCGCGCTAAGAGAAAGCTGAATACGTATATGAGCAAACTCGTGCTTGCATGGGCGTGTTCGTTTACGCGCGCGTGGAGAGGAAGACGACACGTGACGACGAACGTTTGTTATTTTTCCTCGTGCGGCCGAGCTTTGTTCCAGCGCGTTTTATATACACTCGGCAGTAGTCACGTGGAAAAAGAAATATAGAGCAAGCTCGTCAACTCGTAAAGGAGGTGTGAGCTTTTCTCTTTCATGCAACGGCGATGGCTTGCTTTGTCTCTCGTAATACATATCCGATTCTTTGTCAAATCGACTGGGTAGAAACATTTTTACCTAGTCACTTTAATGAACATGTTTAGTTTCATTCGGCCAGAGGTCCTGATTTCATCAACATTTTTGAAAAAGTTATTTCTGAGTCTGATGGAGATTTAACTGAAGAATGTCAGAAACATTATTTTTGGAAATCTACTTGTCAATGAAACATTTTTTCCGGTAGTTAAAATTTTCGAAAATTCTGTATTTGTCGGAAAAATTAGCTCAGAGGTAATCTACTGCATCTGATCTGAACTATTATATATACCAGAAAAAATAACACATTTATTTTATAATGTTCAAAACAATCTCTGAAATAGTATAATGGGCTTAATAATTTAAAACAAGCAAGAAATTAAAGTATAAAACATACTATATGTGAGTGAGAGTTGCTTTTGAGTTCAAAGTACTTTTAGAAGTTTGGTTCAAGGTTTTGGAGATGTTACGAGTTACTTGGATTATATTTAAACTCTATCAGCAGTAATAGCTATGACTAGGTTAAGGGGTTTCTGGCGCATCGGGTCCAGAATCAAGATAAAACTTTTTCAATGAATTAGAATGCGTTGAATCGAGTGGTCACCTCAGATCTTCCGTGTCGCACAGAAAATGTTGAGATATTTGACTTTAAAGTTCCGAAAATTAGTGGGCTCTTATGAAGCTGTCTGATTAAAAGACAGTAATTGACATTTCATAAACTTGAGAGTTCATATATAAACAAATTTATACTTGTGAAGAAAATTTTTTGGTCTTTCCAATGATACACATTAAACTATCTTTGGATCTCGTGGAAAAATTCAAATTTTTTACATCAAAAAGGAGATCGACTTTTACGTCAGAAGGAAAACGATATTTTTGCAAAAAATCAATTGATGTAAGTACTCGTAAGAACCGTCTCACGGTTTCTTAGTCGTAGTGTAGGTAACATATAGGAAAATCGATCACATATATTACACGGATAAACATAGAGGTTTAAATTGAAAAAAAATTGTTCATATAAACTCATCATAACAAACTCGACAAGTTAAAAATAATAGAGATATTCGTGTTGTGATTTATCTGATCGCAATGCAATATTTCAAACAACAAACATTCGCCAAAGTTTCTTTGATACATTTTACAAATTTTTATCTTTTTCGTTCATATAAGAATTAAATTTACGTCTTAGAATATTTCAATTCCGATGCTAATTTTGAATATTGAAGCACGGAAGTTTATAAATACACATGGTTGCCCACAAGGATGTCATGAAAAATAAAAATGATTTTCTCACCCCGACTCTTAACGAGTAGATCGAGTCTCTATTGTTTTCAACTTATCGCTTGGTCAGTCGGGTGCAAAACAAAAACAGATTCCCTGACTGGTCATTGGCTTTGTTTGAGCTATTTCGCGTGACAGTCTTTTTCTCTCTTTCGTCCCTACACACAATATATACATGAAAAAAATCGATCGTACAGCAAGCGCGCGACTCGAGGAAATTGGAATCAAGAATCGTGCGGCAAGTCTGCACAAATGCGCGCCTCTTGAATTCGTATACGTTCGAATGAAATAAACGTGTGTGGATGTGTGTCCGTGTGTTTGAATCGGCAGAGAGAGAAAGAAAGAGAGAGAGGATCAGCAACCGCGATACATACACGTGCATGTGTACACAATTCACACCTACGGACGAGTTCATCCTCCTGGTATAAAGTTCGAAATCGGAGCGGCGCGAAGCAATAGGACTGTCCGTCGTCGATTTCCTCTTCGAGTAGCAGCACCCCCACATCGTTCAACCATTGATTTGCAGCGTTCGAGCGGCATCTGAACACTATATACATTCTCCACTCTCGCATTTCTTCGTCGTCTTTTATATTTGCATGCCAAGCTATACGCCAAGGCATATCTAGCTCTCGCTGTACCCATTTTTCTCTCTGAAGCTTTGTTCTTGTTTGCTTGAACAATTCTTTTAATTGAATTTTCCTGAGATTGATATCTTGCGTGAGCCTCCGTGCCAATCTAGTTTATATAGACGTACACTCGGGGCACGTTTCATTCTGCAACAGCGAGGAAACGTAAAGTTAGCGCAGAAGGGGTCGTCGCTGCGTCGAAATACACAGCAATAAAAACAATGGTTACACGGATAGACGTAGGCGAAACCCCTATTAGGCTAGATTCGCGTTTTCTCGCAGTCGCAGAACTGTACAACAAGTGCATCTAACGCTGTGCTCCATGGTATACCAAGTTGATTATGATATATTTCTGCCTTCTACGCTGAATACGTCAACTCGACGATGCGAAGATTTGCAAGTTGACTATATGTATTTTACGTCACGCATCGTTGAAAAATGGCCGATGACAATCGAATAGAGCTTACGTGGAAAGAAAAAGTGCGAACACCGCTGATAGATGATCTGGCTTTTTTCAAGTTAAATCGAAGTATACTAGAGTTTTATTCTTTATATCCCAAGATGAAAAAAAAAAGAAATTTGTAAACGTCAATCGTATATAGAATTGCAGATTATAAACTCCGCGTATGTTATCCCTTTACGTTCGCGTATCATCAAAGGGAAATTTTTTACTTCAAAAAAAGGGACTCTCGCATTCGCGTATCTGTACTTCGATTGAGAAAAAGAAAAGGTAAAGGTATTTGCATCGATAATGAAAATAAATGCGAAAAGGCTGGTATATGTTCTGTACTACAGACCAGAAGGACTTTCTGTAACGAAAGTAGATGCGGTCGAAAACTGGTCAAATAATTCTTAGGCTTGGCGAATTTAAAATATTTTTCGAAGTAACGCAATTTTTATCCTTCTCAACGAATTTTTTTCGGTACAGGCTCCACGTAGGGATCGATCGAAGCTTGCTCGTCCTAATTTGATAATAATTCCACGATCTTCTCATTTAAAAAATTTCAACGAACTTGGCGTGCACTTTTTTAAGCAACGCTCATCGATTCAACGGTAATTGTTGCCAGTTTCAGTGTAATAATGGCCATGATTCGATCATTCTCTCAATTTTTTCCCCCTCGACGTGCACCACCACGCGCATCTCTAGGAATGCAAATAAAAACAAGTGGCTGTAAAATTAAATTGTCCTCCGTGAAAAAGCATAGCGCGCGCCAGAGAGCTGCACTGCAAAAATAACGAGCGAATTTTGCGAGCCAGTGGAGAAGAATAACTTCATCGAGGATGCTATACGGAAAGCGAGCGCATGTATAAAATGCGTACGCAGAAATTGAACCGCCACATACATACCGCACGTTGCAGTCCGCAATATGGATGTACGTAACGGTGTAGAGAGGATGCTCAACTTTGTGCTCCTCGCCTGCATGTGTGGGCATGTGCGTGTGGGTCTATATGTGCGTATGCGTGTCGGGATTGGTTGCGCTCGTAGGCAGCAGCGTATCGAAATACATACGAGTGCCATCTATCAGCCCCGCTCGCGCGTACGCGGACAACGCGACAAAAAGTAATTTAGCGTTTAAGACGATTTATTACAACGGATGATTGAAACGAGCGCCACGGCCAACTTGTCGTTAATTACTGATGCGGACACGAATTAATTTCATTCGATTTTGTACCCGTTACATCAAGAGGGTTTCGGTCGGACGTGATCCTGAAAGTTTTGGGTTTTGCATACAAGCAGAGAGACAAAACTTTTTTTCCATGATGAAAATTGTAATTTAACAAGCTACAGAGGTGGGAATTATCAAGTCACGGCTGAACTACAGATCTCTATATTGTTCTGCGGATGTATCTCTGGCAACAAGTGTACAAGTAAGAGAACGACGAACTCGAGGATCCTTGTACTATTTCTGCCGCTATTCAATAGAGCGTCGTCGCACAGAGCTCGCCGATTATATAGCTATACAAACTAGTAGAGCTGCTAGATCGGGGGAAAGAGGAGATCGTCTACCACGAATCTCGACAGGAGCGATTATATAGCTATTAGTAGTAAAAGTCAGACGAGCAGAAGCACGTCACGTTTCTCCGCAGTGTAGCTGGCTCGCCGCGTGCCTTCCTTGAGCAGCAGCTATCCTCTCGAAGCGAGTTAGCTTGCACGAAGGAACACATATAGTATATTACTACGCGCGCGATACGTTGGGATCAGGTTGGAGCTGGTTTACACCACGGCGGCAGCAGCAGCAGCAGTAGTAGCTGCACCAATAGGTGCAGTACGGCGATGCTCGTATGGCCGGAGGCGACGCATGGCACGTGGATAATGGAGCATGCGAAGCTCGTTTCCTAAGCCATAGTATACGTATATGAGTGTGCGTCTCTCTCTCTCTCTCTCTCTCTCTCTCTCTCTCTCCCACTCTCTTTACTTCCTTGCCTGTTTCTCTCCGGCACCTCGAGGGGATGGAACGCCGCAGATAGATCAAGTCACCCTATCAGATAATTAAATCCCGGCCTACATGTACATGCCTCGGCGCTCCTCTGCAGTACGCGAGTGTATATACTTATATACATTTACAATTGCGACTACTCTCCGTGTGTATACGAATGTGTGCGTGCGCGCTACACGTCGTATGCTGCGCATGTATGTGCGCGGCATATATGCACAGCTGAATGTTTTAGCTTGGCACCTTGTGGCCCGGGCTACGCGCCAAATTGCAGGTAATTAGTGCATCTCGAGGCTCGAGATAGTGTATAGTAGGGAGTGCGAGCGAGAGTCGTCGCGCTGGTGTGGTAGCGAAGAGACCCGAGTAAGCACAAGTGATGCTTATGAGTCTCGATCTTCTTCTCCGACTGTGCAACTGTGCGAGTGTGGAGTTTCTCGTGGTGCGGCACTTATACTCGTCTGCTGCGCGTTGCAGCACCAACGGCGCCCCTACTCGTACACGATGTACTCCTCTTGCCTCTCGCTGCTGCTGCAGCTCTCTTCCTCTCTGTGTACACTGGCGCGTACATATACGAGAGAGCTGGAATACTCAAGTTTGGTCTAGTAGCTATCTGGCTGCAAACATACCAGCGTCGGCATGATTTTGTAGCTCTCTGCGCTGTGTGTGAGTATATAGGAGCATATGCGACGAGGCTTGCGAGTGCGCGTATACACACTTTTGAGTACCGGTGACGTTTTGACTCGGTGTGCTCGCGAGAGCGAGAAGAAAAGGGAGAGTCGACCCTGCACTAACAGCAGTAGCAGTAGCAAGCCAGTCGTATATGCAATCTGCGTATATACGTATGCAGTGTAAACAATGATTCACTGATTAGACCGGAGGCCAGATGTACATGTGTGCATATACGGTTTGGTCCAAGTTTATGCGCGCATATACATCGCATCGCAACACATTCGACTCGGTCAATTCAAGATTCAAAGTTAATTAAACACTTTGATGTATTATCGAAGATGACGACGATGATAATCATTCTGACGTCATCCTTGAATATGAATGCGCGCTTCCTATTATCGAATTTCAATTCATGTGAATGATCATCCTTGCGGCTCGCGAGACTGGTTTATGTACCATTGAGTAATGGATCTGAAGATGATGACCACTGACAGTTGTTTGTTCGTACTTTGTCCAACTTGGGAATACAACAAAATAATTACATGCCTTCGAAAAAAATGTTAAAACTTTTCTAATAAATAATTACTATACGAAAAATTTTTTGAACTTACGTAGGGTCGATGTCTGTACAAGCTCATACACTCGTCTGTAGTTACTCAGTTGAAGGCCGATAAGAGAAAAGTTTCGCAGTACATTCATTAAACTTTCATTCAGCAAAAGTCTTTTTAGACTTCGTTCGAAGCTGGCAGTGCCAGTAAACATCTTGTTAAAAACTTCATCTTTATCGATCTCACTCAAAAAATTCCCTACGTCCGTCTGTGTTATATACGTATGATCAGGCTGTTCAAATATTTACACGTTTCTGTATACATACTGCACACACATACATGGGTTCGAACTCTACAAACGAAAAGTCTTTTTATCTAAAATTGAAAATTTTCAATAGACTTGAGGATGAAATTTATGGTTTCAGGCATTCGACACACATACACACACACATACAGCAGTTCGTTTCCCATTTCCTGTTCTGCAGTTTCGCGATCGCGAATTTAAAGTTGTACCTCGACTCGCACGAGAGTCATGTTGTAGAGTCTTTATCCAAATGGCACTGTACGGAAAAGAAATGGCGAGTGTTCTTCTATATAAACTGAAATTAGTAGCGCAATACCAAAGCCATATTTTTCTAGTATGCTGTAATGACGCCGTTGGATCTCTTAGTCTATTGGTCTAGGCAATGCCCATTAACCGCTAGCCTCTTAGATCACTTTCAAATTATCTTGGTTATAGGTGTAGAAAGAATTGTGCGAGAGTGGAGGCAACTTGATTTTACTGACCAGTCGATAAGTGTGCGGCTGTCGGTAAAGAAGGTAGTTGCCCGTTTCTACTTTATCGACGTTAAGGATTGTCGAAATGATAGAAATGGCAATTATTTAGAGCGTAAGATATAGATCTGATAGGTAGTTGATTTGTTGGAAGAACGATTATTCTGAGCATACGACGGAGGTCGATGGCACCTGAATACAATCGCCGAAGATTTACACTGCAACTATTCTGCGCATACGACGGACGTCGGTAGCAGCTGAATACAATTGCTGTCGGAAGAGATGACTATTCTGAGTATACAGCAATAAACTGATAACACCTGAATAAAATCACCGGAGGTTGCACCGCAACTATTCTGCGCATACGACCGAAGTCGCTAGCCACTGAATACAATTGCTGTCGGAGGAGATGACTATTCTGGGTATACAGCAATAAACTGATAACACCTGAATAAAATCACCGGAGATTGCACTGCAACTATTCTGTGCATACGACCGAAGTCGCTAGCCACTGAATACAATTGCTGTCGGAGGAGATGACTACTCTGGGTTTACAGCGATAAACTGATAACACCTGAATAAAATCACCGGAGGTTGCACTGCAACTATTCTGTGCATACGACCGAGGTCGCTAGCCACTGAATACAATTGCTGTCGGAGGAGATGACTACTCTGGGTATACAGCAATAAACTGATGACACCTGAATAAAATCACCGGAGATTGCACCGCAACTATTCTGTGCATACGACCGAGGTCGCTAGCCACTGAATACAATTGCTGTCGGAGGAGATGACTACTCTGGGTATACAGCAATAAACTGATAACACCTGAATAAAATCACCGGAGATTGTAACAACTATTCTGCGCATACAACACTTATGTCGATAGCAGCTGAATATAATTGTTACAGAAGATCGAGTGATTATTCTGGGCATACGGCAATGAACCGATAGCTCCTGAATAAAATCACGAGGTTTATAACACTACTCTGCGCATACAACACCTATGTTGCTAGCAACTGAATACAATTGTTATAGAAAATCGAGTGATTACTCTGGGCATACGGCAATGAACCGATAGCTCCTGAATAAAATCACGAAGTTTATAACAACTACTCTGCGCATACAACACTTATGTTGATAGCAGCTGAATACAATTGTTATAGAAAACCGAGTGGTTACTCTGGGCATACGGCAATGAACCGATAGCTCCTGGATAAAATCACGAAGTTTATAACAACTACTCTGCGCATACAGCACTTGTGTTGGTAGCGGCCGAGCACAATTGTTATAGAAAGTCGAGTGATTACTCTGGGCATACGGCAATGAACCGATAGCTCCTGAATAGAATCACGAAGTTTATAACAACTACTCTGCGCATACAGCACTTGTGTTGGTAGCGGCCGAGTACAATTGTTATAGAAAGTCGAGTGATTACTCTGGGCATACGGCAATGAACCGATAGCTCCTGAATAAAATCACGATGTATGATAACTACTCTGTGCATACGACACCTATGTCGATAGCAACTGAATAAAGTTATCGGAAGGAAGGGTCATAGACTGACGGAAGGAAAGGTATACCAAATGTATTTTACTTACTCTTGAATTGAGTGATATCCTTTATTGAAGTAACTTGATTGAAGTTCGTCGGAAGGCGAGAGGAACGGATTATGCGACAAGTCCAAAAGGACGGAGTAACTAACTCTGGGGACGAGGATAGCTACGATGTTGCTCGTTCAAGAATCGAGCGACGACTGATCGAATAGACGACTTTACTGGGCTAGCTATGGGCTATTTATACGAAAGCCGGACCGCTCGAGCGGGCCAGCCGCCGCCGCGGGGTGGGAGTTGATAGGATGGGAGAACTAAATGTTTAAATGAAGGAGGCTGGGAAAGTATTGTTTATAAAAATATAAGAGTTGGAAATCTGGATTGCTGGGAAAATTGCCCTTCCAACGATACCTCATAATACATAAATAGTTATAAAATAGTTACAAAAATGATTATAAATAATAGTTCATACATTCCGCTATAATGTTACTTAGAAAAATGGTTAATTAATTCATGATATCAATATTAATGTTATAATATAATTGTAGCACACGTATATTTAGTTATATAAAGATTAATAATTGTATAAATATCGTACGAATGAATATTAATTGTAACTTGAGTTTGTAACTCAGAATTAACATTTAATTATACTAAATATATTTGTGCTTCAATGTACAAATGGAAGATGATTAATTTACTTGAACTTAGATTAAATAAATAGTTGTAATTGTTTAATTAGCATAGAGTTATATAATGCATGACCGATAATAATTATTAGTTCTGACGCAACTTAAATATAACAAACAATAGCTAAAGGTAGATCATTAATTACTAAAAACCATTGATAATATTGATTTACACTAGGTTGTTTTCGTAGTTAAATTAATAATTAACACATCGTAGTGTAATAAGCCGACGGCTCTTGAGTCGGTTCGTTAACTAGGAAGGTAGTTGAGTCTGGTGTTGATTTACTCGTCTTAACAAATAGAATTTAATAATAATTATGGCTACATCGAGGCGTAGTTTGTTTACGTGATATTACCTAAAACATTGTTCATCAAACCACATGTACAAAGGATCGAGAATTTTCGATGACGAAGTCGAGTTTTATTGCCGTACATATGGTCCGTGTGAAAAGCAATAAAACTCGAAAATAGAATCTCAACGGTCGCTCGGCGCATGAATAATACGTTTGAACTGTATGTTATAACTACTTACAAGTAAAAAGAAAGAAATGAGTAATATTTCGAGTTGAATATTATTTTTGAATAATTCGACAAGCCGTCATATAATCGACTTGTCGACAAACGTTCGCGATCAGACCATACGGCTAGCGGGTTGCATTTGCGCAGGCTGACTCTGATAGTCGGCGCGCGAGATAGCCGGGTTGCCGTAGTGAAGGCTGACTCGGTAGTCGGCGCGCGAGAGTCTGGAAGGCTGCTTTACTGCAGGCTCGATTCACGGGACGTTACAATGCATAACCAGTAAAAATGAAATAAATGTTTCAATTGTACCGATATGGACTAAAAAATGACCCAATAATTCATTCGAACGCAACTTAATCATAATCTTGATAAATAACTCAGAGCACATTAAACAAGAGTATGTGAAGTAATCGGGATTCTCATTACAAATTAGAGTATCAACGAATCAGAGTCATGATTCGAAAAGTTAGCTCACGTAGGTTGGATTTGTAATGATATTTTGCTAGTTCCAAATAGAGAGATGCGCTGTAAGTGGGTAATCAGGTGAAAGCAAGTACCGAATACCACACATGAACTCGAAGTACAGAATTGAAATGGTTCTCGAATAATAATCCACAGCTCGTTTATACGTACATGCTACATTTACACCCCAGCGCACAGATGCGATTCCGGTTAGATAAAATTAAAATGAACGCGAAACGTAATACAGCTTTCGCGCATACACTTGTTATTGCGCCAAGCCGCAAAACCATACCGAGCACAAAAATTTTTCTTTTTTTTTTACTTATATTTTTTGTAACCTATGGAATAAGTCACTTGGTAAATTTAGAATAAATAACTTGAATTAAGTTGACCAAAGTAACGTTAAAAAAATTTAAATTGTTCATTAATATTTAACTGAAAGGAAGCCGGTCTTGCTTGACTTAACGTCGACTTGTACTACTTACATAAACAATTTCAATCTTCTGATTGTATATAAATCTTTACTTCGATCTAAATATTCATTGTGTGCAATTAAAATACTAAAAAGCTGAGAACCCATAAAACATATCGCAAATGGTTTTTATTTTAAGTAAAAGCATTTTTAGCGCCGGAGCTGTTGGCGAGTAAAAACTTTTTAAATTTTACTTATTAACACCGCCCACCCGTAAACAATAACTGAATCCAATTTGTCTTTTTAAACATGTACGCACATTAGCACAATAGAGTAAAAAGGTAATCTTTCTTCCTTCTTTTTTTTTTATTATTATTGTCCTCGACAAGAGATGCAAGTGCGTCCAGTAAAAAAAGTAAAGTAGCTAGTTCTCTCATTGTTTAATGTAAATGCAGTCAGGAATTCGCGTGGCATGAAAATTACCAGTTTTTAAAAGTAATTTTAGGGTAATAAAAGTACAAAGTTCCGCTGCAGCGTTGATATAACTCAGTGGGTCACACAAAGCAGTCCACCAGCGTCGAGATACAAAAATTATGTTCGAAGCCTGCATTCTCTCACCCTTGGCTTCCTCGTCGCTATCCCGTGGGGTATCTTGGACACTTTTCGTTGCTCCACGTGCGCAAGAGGCTCGTTATTTCCAATAAAGCCGAGAGCTGCGTGGGCTATATATACTTTTTCGCGACTACGCGCGCACGCATACCTGCAGCAGTAGCAGCAGTAGACGAATGAAACCATTTTCTCATTTCAGCCAGCGGCTTTTCCACTTATT
The DNA here is from genome assembly GCF_000599845.2 of Trichogramma pretiosum. Classification (NCBI taxonomy): domain Eukaryota; kingdom Metazoa; phylum Arthropoda; class Insecta; order Hymenoptera; family Trichogrammatidae; genus Trichogramma; species Trichogramma pretiosum. The sequence continues at coordinate 5,123,453 of NW_019641698.1, forward strand.
TTCTCTCTTCTCTTTTTTGTACGTCGGCGTTTGTGTATGTATAGGAGAGCATTTTTTTGTGAAGCGTGCAGTAAAATGTCCTGAGCCAATAAAGAAACAGGAGCTTTTTTGAGCCCATGCAATGCTTGTGCTCAGAAATGTACTTCGCTTTTATTTTAATTGTACTTTGAACGAAAATTTCAAAGAAATTTTTCGCATTCTCAAGCAGAACGATGAAGATGATTATAGTAAATGCAAAAAATGAAATGACAGTTAAAAATATGTTTTCAAATGATATTTAGATTAATCGATACTGCTTAAAAACTAACAAAATTTCTATTCGTGATTATTCAAATTTCAAATCTGCTTATAACAGTTGTTATTATAGCCACGAGTACAAAATTATCATTTAGAACCTGTTAAAACAGGCCATCGATAACTACACGTAATTATGATTTTTAAGCTAAAGTGTTATACGATGTTGAAATTTAGCCAAACCCGTGAATTATCGTCTTGGAACAATATATGTCAAATATGTTCTATGCGTAGCAATATTCTTGGCAATTAGCCCAAGAAAGATTGATTTTAAAAAACGTAACTATTTGACAGATAAAATATCGGATTATCTAATAAATCAGACATTTATACGATTTCGTAATTTATTCATCGATTATCCCAATTTGACAATTTCAAGCATATCAAAAAAATTATATAAATTTATTTGAAAATAAAAATGATGAATAATTGCATGAATCTTCGCTCGATGAGGAATACAGAAATGGGAGAATGACGCATCACTAAATAACAAATAATAATTTCAAGCTCGAACTGTGAATAGGAACTTTAGATATCAGAGTTTCGAATCCTCACGCGTCATTCATACCGCAACATATGAGCCGATAAACGACGATTATTTATTCGTTTTTATTATTTAACGCGAGTGAAAAAAGGAGTGAGAGAGAGATCAGCAGATTTCTCCCCTGACCCTCTAACACGCGATGGTGATTGTCCGAGTTGATATACACACGCACGCATCGTGTATATACGTTACACATAGAAACAGGGGAAAACATTAGTACGTGCATACGACTGTCACATACAGTTTGATCGATCGCTCGCCCGGGGAGTTGGCATATACAACAACCCGCGGCAGAAGGTGTACCCGTGGGAGCGAGAGAGCGATTCCAAAGCTGGCACTGCACATACGTACCAACGTATACGATCAACGCACATGCACGATAACGTTAATGCCAACACTGTGCCGGCAAGCCCATGCAAATATATGTAGGTATATACGTACGTATATAGGCGTGTGTGTGCACGAATACGAGTACACGTGTGCGAGAGAAAAATGTTTCGATACGTTTACTGGGGCGTTTGCTTTGGAGCGAGGAATCGTCCGCAGTATTACTGTAGCAGTTCTCTCTCGCGCGCGCGCCTGGCCAAGTACTTTGCAACAGAAAAATAGTATAGCGTGGACCAGACAGAGAGCTAGAGATAGTTTAGAGAGGCAAGAGAAAGAAAAGAAAGAAAAAGCTGCAGAGAGAGAGAGAGAGAGAGAGAGAGAGAGAAAGAAAGAGTGTGCGAGATTTAACGTTTCGCTGGAGTTGTGCAGTTCAAGCTTCGCGAACAATCGTCCAATTTTTTACTCGACTTGAGGCACGCTGCTGTCGCTGCATGCGCTTTCCTCTCCCGCGCTTGCCTTTTACCTCTCGACCGTGCTCTTCAGGTCGGCATGTGAAACGCATAAAAATATCGTTCGCTAATTCGTTTTCCCTCTTTTCGGTAATACTAGACGCGCCGACCGTGTACACAACGCGGGTATATAGCTTTTTTAATGAAGGATCCTGGCTCTTAGTAAGTATTTGCCCTCAAATCACAACGCTAGTGCTTATAATATGTATATCGCGAATTTCATGCGTGCTGGCAAAAATATGAATTTTCGGATTGAATTAATCTGAGCTTGCCGTATATGAAATATACATTTATATGTGTAATATGATTTTCAACCGTTATGAATATCATTTTAAACACTGCTTCTACATATTTATTTAAGATGAAGTTTTTTTTCATTCATCAAAGCCAATGTTTATTCACCAGCCCAAATATTTTGATATAAAGTATCAAATGACAACGATATTGCATGCACAATTTTGTGCAGCTGGGACAAAAGCAACAAGTAAATGAATCTTAGGAGATATATTTCATTGTTAAATTTTGCTCTTCATTGTGTAATAATATTATAACGAGTAGAAGCAACAAATTATAAACGTTAAATAAATCCAGCCATGAAAGTAATAAATTAACAATTTATATATTTCGTTTATCTTTAGCTTGACAGCGTTTAAAAAGCAATAGAAAACGAAATAGTACAAAAAGCTCGACTGGCCGGCGAAATTTCGTTTGCAATCCGTTTTGCGACGCGCTCTTATATTAAATAGCTTCTTTCGAAGATTGGAAACAATAATTTCCCTTGGGAATATCAAAAGAGCCCCGCTTCTGTGTGGAATGCGCTCTGTAGAATTTGATGATACTAAAACGAATCAAATGCGTTCGTACAAAAGTTTCTACGCATAGCTCGCACTTGACGATATTTTATTTGAATGTTTCTTACGAACCCAATCGACAAATTAGAAATTTAGCTTCAAATTTCATAAAGCAGACACTAAATTTATAAAAATTTTATGATACAATTTTTACTTTAATTGTAACATAAATAATATAAAAATAATTGTTTTCAGATTGCTTGGCTACAAGTGAATACTCAAACTATTTTAACGATAGCGAATCACGTGATCACGAAAAATCATCGAATAGGCGTCACGCACAGCGATCATCGCACATGGTATCTACACATAAAGGATGTCCGAGAATCCGATGCTGGAGATTACATGTGTCAGATAAATACAGATCCTATGAAAAGTCAAATTGTTTACTTACAAGTTGTTGGTGAGCAAACTTGGGGCATTTTTCTCAAAAATTATTTCGATAAGTCGGGAGCTACCGACTTTTACCCTTTTTTATTTTTTATAATTGTATCCCTCGTGGATTTTTTTCCTCATTTTACAGTTCCACCTGATATACTGGATTATCCTACGAGTACAGATATGGTTGTACGAGAAGGCAGTAACGTGACGTTGAAATGTGCGGCGACTGGCTCGCCGACCCCTAACATAACGTGGAGGCGCGAGGGCAGTGAACTAATAACTCTCGCCAATGACCAAGGAGGTGAGAATTTTATTTTGTTCCGCCGCGCGAATGAGATATTTATGTTGATGCGATCGTTAAAATTGAAAAATATCGTCGTTTTTGATAAAATTTACATCTCAATAGAACTTTAATGCATTTTTGTGCCTTGAAAACCCAATTAAAAAGTTAATTATTATCAAGTAAAAACTTGCAGTAAATTGTCTTTAGAACAGCATCGTAATCGTGTATAATCTCTACTCTGGTCATTAATAATACTTGCACAGCAAATCGATACTATCTGCAAGAAAGCGGTCGAGTTTAGCGCACCTTCGTTGAGTAAGGTGTGAACGTAATATTCGAATGGGGTTTTACCCCATTTCCCACCTTAACTAATGTATCGAAGTCTTTGCAGTATAAATTAAGCGTTAGCAAAAACTTACGTGTATTAATTGTGGAAACAGAATCTCGCGCCTAGATCGTGTACGTTGGGTTCACGAGATTAATTGGAATAATGTAACAAAACAAAAACATAATTAATTATGATTTTCAGTGACGCATGTGGAAGGTCCAATGTTGAACATAACGAGGGTCAATCGACTACACATGGGACCATATTTGTGTATTGCGTCCAATGGTGTACCACCAACCGTCAGTAAAAGAATTATGCTTATCGTTCACTGTAAGCTTGAAATTATTTTTACATGTACTGAAATTAAGAAACGATAGTAATTAAAGATTTTTCTAACTGGTTAGTTCCACCTATGATAATGGTTCAAGATCAATTAGTGGGTGCTCAAGAGGGACAAGAATTAACCATGGAATGTATGTCAGAGGCATATCCAAAATCGATCAACTATTGGACTCGAGAAAACGACGATGAAATCATAGCCAACAGTAAGTACTTAAATGTTACTAATTTCTGACTATTTTTGCCCCTGTCTAGAGTAAGCTGGATAATGAAGAGTATTAAATAGAGATGTATGCATACGCAACACATAGCATATCGGAGGTTTAAAATGGATAATGATCCGTAAACTAGAATAGTTTCGGGCGGCCTCTCTTGCATGTGACATCACCGCGAGAGACGCGCAGATGCGCTCACAAGCAAGAAAATACGAATTCCCTAATCGCTCGGTTAATTAGGATAATCTCTTATCTCAGAGACAGCGCACACGCACACACATATATAGTCGCCTTATCGTACGAGCGGGTTAGCTGCGCTAGCAGTAGCGGCGGCATAAGAAAAGAGCAAGAGCGGATTCTCGTATCTATACGTATACGTATATATATTCGCGAGTTCACGCGCGCAGCGAGAGATCTTTTCTCGTGTGATTGATGGTGTGTTACTGTCGCATAAATCACGACCTAATGGCTAATTAAGTAATCGGTGGTAATTTTGCCGTTCCGAAGCCAAATGTTTCTTCCTCTGTGTTTTACGGCTATATATAGTAATGAAAACGACAGTCAGTTGATAACTTGATGCACCAATGAATGTGCACACGCTTCGATGTTAATTTTCATTATTCTTTGAGCCACCAATGTCCCTCGCTATTGTTGAATTCGATTAGTGTCCCGCATCGTAAAACGAAATCAATATCAGGGCGAATTTACGAAGCTGATTGGATCATTAAATAGTGACTCTACAAAAACAAACGCGTTCTCATAACTTTTGTACCCATGCTTCGAACTTAATTAGTTTTGTAAAGTAAACAGTCGTGTCGTGTACGTTACGCTCTGTATTATAACCGAAAAGCAATAGGAAAATCGTTTATCAAATCAATTAATGGATGTCAGTTAAAATGTTTGTTCAAAATTATGAAGAGCACCAATGTACCCGGGGAGCTGCTTTGAAATACAAGCTCCTGTCAAATTTGATCGGTATCATTTTGCAACTTGGTATTACGTACATCACTCTTAATACGAGGGACGCATTGTTAGCAGCCAAGGGCAGAATGAAATATGTCAGTGTATCCTATATTCTATGAGCTTGATTTGTAATAATTCGCATTACGATTGACAATTCCGAGAGTACCACTCATTTTAACAAATAAATAACTTGTCACACATTTGAACTTTATTTTGATAACGAATCAAAATATACTCTATGTCTATACGGTTACCAATAATCAATACTAAAGGATTATCAGCTGTTAATGAATTATTTCCTAAAAACTATTTACTTAATTATTACTAGGTGCTCAATTAGCTTACATATTATAAGTGCGATGTATGCAAAAAACATTAACACAAAAGAAAAATATATCTTTGAGCTCATACCAATACATTATACATAATAGTATTACATACATGATATTAGAAATGAAGTTCAATTAGTCATTAAAACGGAAGATTGTAGAAAAAACTACGGCAGCTGTGTTAATAATTTTCTCTCTACCTCAACTTTCCTCTATATTCGTTGGTCGCGGTTTCAGGGATTCACTCCTCTATTCAACGCGAGGAAAAGAAGTTACACTTCAAAAAATTGTAGAAACCCAAACAATCGCCTTATTCGATATGATTCACCGCATGTACGCAAACACGTGGATTGACCAATGAAATACGCGTCTATCTACGATAGAAAAATGAATATAGAATTTGCAGAGGCGATAGCGCGGCAGGAAGAGCATAGCAAGCTAGGGGCAATGCAGCTCGTGGTTCAGCGCGTCGTTAAACTTTTTTATCTGCTTTTCAAACTCGAAGCCGATGAAAGTTTCCCTTCGATGCGAGAGCGAGAGCGCTCAGCCCGGACTAGCAAAAACGTCTTTGGGCATCAGACGTGTTTGCTGAAACCACTCTATAAATGCATTCAAGCCTCGGTACCGGTATAAAAAGTTTCCAGCATCGCGCGCTTTCCACACCTTTGTTGTTATGATACTTTTCATTTTCAACGCATTCCGGCTTAGCCGCAGGTTTTAACCTGGTGTCTCGCTTTACATGCACGTATTTGCACGCTGTTATGGATAATTTTTTACTTCTATCCTTTTTTCTATATAAATTTTCAATGATTGCTCAATATTTGTCTAACTAAAGATATTTTGATGTTTTTTTTTTCATTTTTAGGTGAAAAATACGATCCTGTTCTTATTAATAATGTCTATAAAGTTCAAATGAAATTAACCATTCGTTCGGTCAGCAAATCAGACTATGGAGCTTACAAATGTATAGCCAATAATTCTCTAGGGAGTACCGATGGCAGTATCAAGCTCTATCGTACGTATATTCAATACTTGATATAAACACGAGTGACTTCAACTTGATCGATTAAATTAAAATTTTCCATAAAAAATAATGTATATCATATCAGACATACCAACCCCTTCAACAACGCCAACAACAACGACGACAACAATTGCAACAACTATTAGGACAACATCTACCCCACCTATACCATATAGAAGTAATATTTTTCATTTTTCAGTCTCTGACTTGATCGTATCATATTCTCATTAATAATCAATTTTCTATTATCAACAGCTGAAAGAAAACAAAGAACAAGGCAAAAAATAATGTCAACTGCAGCTCCACGCATTAACGACTTGGCCGTATTTTCTAAAGCTACAATAAATAAAGAAGGTAATAAAATAGAAAATGATATCATGCAAGATACCTTATATTTCTTTGAAATTTATTTTACAACACAGAGTCACGTCAGCACAAAGGAAAGAATAATGAAGATTTCAACTCTGGTGCAAAAATTAATTCGAATAACGGAAAGAAGAATTCTAATAGCAAGAACAGTAATCATGAAAGATTAGAAGTTCAAAGAGATAAGACAGCTCAATCAAGATCTTCTATACCTGCATCTCATGCATCTGTTTCGAGTCTCGAGTATTCAAAGAAAAACTTGTTTGTTGTTGTTTTGTGTTTGTTAATAGTCATCACGGAGAAGCTTACTCAAACGTAGTGAAACAAGCGAAACTGAGTGGAATGAACTTTTTGTTAAGCCCTGGCATTGTGGGGAAAATTATTGCGTAGAGTAAAAACTCATTCGTTAATTTGCTTCGGAACTTGAGAAAGCTCCATAAGCCCATTGAGAAATGAAAATAATAACAGTTGAAAGTGAAAATCTAACATAAATTGTAATATAGCATGCATTTGAGTGTATGAATGAAAGTTATTACATTGTAAATAAGTGTTTTAATGATATAATACACGTTAAATTTCTATACGCCATGAATTAAATTTTTTAATTAAATAAAAAAAATATTAATTTAAAAATAAATACACACTTGTCAAAAATCAAACACGAGTCTTACTCTGATCTTACAATTGAAAATTGCATATCGGAAGTACTATTTAAATTACCAGAGCAAATAAAGTTTGAAAAGGAATTTTGAAGTATGTTTTATATACATTTTATACTGTTGGTTAATATTCAATAAATTCAGTAGGTGCTAAAGAATCTGTTTTTGTCGAAAAATTATTAAATTTTGTATACGTAAACTTATAAAATCTACTGTGATGGAAAGTTCATTATAATTTTATAAAGTATACGATCAAAATAAAATAAAGTCCTGAGAAACAATAATAACAACACATTTCCTTTATATACAAATCAACTCAACTTTGTAGAAGTATTCATAATAAACCCTGAGATACCTTACACGTTTAAATTTTTGAACTATTACTATGAAATATATTTTACTTTAATTAATAAAAATTCAAATTAATATCACATAGTTTAATTCGCAATACTTTATACTAAAAGGTTTGTGAAATAATTTGAGTTTATCACAGTTAAGGCAATTTAAAATGTAAAATAAATTTTACCGAGCTAAGCGATTTTTGATAATTGTAAATATGAAACCTAAGACATAAGTAATATGAAATATTATGATTTATCAATTAAAAATGTATTATCGTTGGCCATCAATAGTTCATATTGAAAAATCTAAGCAACAATTTCAGTACAATGTGAAATTATTGATATTAAAACGACCTATTTATTCCCATTCGTTAAATAGTGAATTGGTATATTTTTGTACAAACCACAGAAAATCTTTAGAAACTTTTTTGATTTATTTGATATTTGAATTATTTTACTTAATTTTATTAACCTGATTTGTAAATACTTTTAAACGTAAACTATGTAAAATGTTTTTCATGTAAAAATATGGTATGTGTAAATAAAAAAACTATAATCCTATCAATTTGTGTAACTTTGCTAGTATCATAAAAAATAATATCGAATAGAAACTTTACTACGTCAACAGTTAATAATTTTCTATCTAAGACTTAAACGAAAGAGTAATGAACAATTAAAAATGCAATAAAAGCTTCAAAAATGTTTGAAAAAAATAAATATTTAACTTCTGGTTATTTAGTTTTGTATTAAATTAAACATCATATGCGAAGATAATTTTTGTGAGATTCGTTATTTCCCACACATCATATCGGCATACACAAAAAACTGGCTTTTACTAAATTTGACGAACAACAATCGTTGTTTTTAAGCCCCATAAATAACCTTGCAAACAATCAAGTTTATGGAACCATTAAATAATGGTGTTAGTGGTTTATGGGGTTGATTATAAAAATTGCGGTACACAATAAAACGATAAAACAAATAAAAAAAATGTAAAAAGCATTAAAATTAGGCAAACCGACATATAATAGAAATGAAATGAACAAAAATTATGAGTACATACGAAAAGAATCAAACAAAACATGAACTAATACAGCGCCAAACAGTAACCACGCGTATTATGCTCTGCGGCAGTAGCGAACAAGCAATTTCTGGACACTTTAGAACGCTGTCCAATGATAGCACGAAAATACTTTACCTAGGTTTTTCTTGGTCTACTCCCCACTGATCTAATGAACTGGAAAAAATTTCGAAAAACAAATTTCATGATACATTTTCAGCTATTACTGCATTTATATTAATATTATACGATCTATTTTATTTTTATTCGTGAAAATTAAATTGATAGTCAGTTTTCATTGAAATATCATCCATGGTCAACTATCGTAAAGTACATATGGCCGATTCTCTGTGAAGCCGAATGGTCAAAAAAATTTGTTTGGCCATTCGACTTCACAAAGAATCGGCCATATATTAAAAAAAGTTTAGTCATAGCATTATTTTACTATGGTTAAAAAATATTTATGTTAATGTTACGTGATATAAATCATGAAAAAATAATTAAGAAATAGTTATTTATATAACAAGTGCCCAAAAGGCGTTTTTGGGCACGAGTGTGCGGAAAAAGACACGAGTGCCGGCCATGCCGGCACGAGTGGGTGTTTTTTCCGCACACTGTGCGCAAAAAGCTGGGCACGTGTTGAATACAAAATTTTATGCAATAAGAGACGAAAAATACTTTCATTTAAATGAAGCGTTTTACCGTACACCCGTGTCCAAAATGAGGCATTTTACCGCACACAAGTGTCCAAAAACGCTTTTTGCGCACTAAAAAATGTGCGAAAAAAGACATTTTTCGTCATACTATTGCATAAAATATTTTAAAATAGATAATGTCCTATGAATTTGCATTTACTTTGGAATGACTTAAGAATATTATCTCAAGAGCTTACTTCGTTTCAATTTATTTTTAACGGATAAAAGTGTTTTAGCTAGAAAATGGGAGTTTTTATTTCAGTTACAGGTAACATTTGAAATAGCTCTGAGTATTTTGACAATTGTTTTTGATGACTACAAATTTTATCATTATTCTTTTGAAATAATGATACATTAAATCTAATAAGTTAATATTTTTACTTTTTTGATAGTCAATCAAGTTATACTTACCTATTTTTTCACTTACATGCACAGATTTGTTTAATAATTACAAATAACAATAACTATTTCAATACAAAACAAAATAGATATTAAATTTTTCATGAAATAAGCAATGAATATCAAAAGGAGTGGAAATAAGAACTGGTAACTGTAAACGGTAAACCGGGATAATATCGGTACAGTTACCAAGTTGAATTCATGGTAACCTTGCATGATGAATGTAGGACTTTAACAGGGTTGGTAATCTAGATTCCTTTTCTGTAGTTGCAAATTCTCAGGATATAAAGAATATAATACGACCACCAAATGGTAAGTTAGTTTTTCAGCATCCATCCTCGTTATAGACATAGCCACCAGGTGAAAAAAAGATAGTTATTCATTTTTAACAGCTTTAATCTGAAAAATGTATTGAAAAATAATTTTTTTTATTAATTTTTAAATAAAAATAGAATAAACTATAAAAATTCTAAATAATTTATGAGCATTTATACATACTTCTCTGCATATCAATAAAATTTTCTTGTAAGATATGCTTTAGTAACAATTGATAAAAGAAAACGATTATTGAAAGGTTACTTTATTGAGTTACAATATATTATATACAGTCTTATTCATGTAGTACAAATCTATTATTTATATCTTGAATAAATGATGTATGAAGTACTAGATTTTTATCCACGTGGAAGCTTAGAACTTTAAAATAATTTTCTACATTTGTTGAATACGATCCCCAGATTACACTTAATTTAAATGGTTATCGAAATTTATAGTTCATAGAGACTGACTAAAAACTCATAGACTGATACAAAAAGTTCAAAAAAATTATTGAACAAAAATGTATTAAAAAATTGACTAACAATAATATATTATTATACTATATCGTAGCAATAATCACAATTGCTTTAATTATAATCCGCAAATCGAACCAATTTCAAATTTTGATAAGAATAAATTTGTCCATTCTTATATTTTGCTTCCAGATTCAAAATGATCAAGATTCGGTGTATCAAAATTATAGTATAGAACAATTTATTGTATTAAAAATATTTTATAAAAGGAAGCTTATGATCATCAAACCCTCTTCCGGTCTGAATATAAAATTTACGGATGTATATATTCAAGTTTTTGCCGTAAATATTAGCAGTATACATGAACGTTACAGTACTCGTTTTGACAATAAACAAGTAACTAACATTTTTATGACCTTTATACACTTTTAAGCATTCATAATACCAGCACGTGCATTTATATTATGTGTATTTACCATAGTGCCGAAATAAAACTCTATTGAAATGATTGAAAAACCAATCACAGAAAATTATGTAATATTGTTGTCCGAGTCTAAAACTGTATGTACAATGTGTTGTGATGTGTTTTGTTTGTTAACAATATATATTCATACATATACAATATCATAACCTTTTGAACGTTCTTTCTTGCTGATATACATTATTCGTTTTATGAATGGAGGCAATCTTGAAAAATATTGATTATAATTTTATCAAATAAAGTTTAAAATTACACATTATGGAAATAATAATTCGATGTGAATCTTAACTTATTGCTACATTTTAAATGTCACTCTTACAAACGCTTTCAACATGAAAGTAAAATAATTTATCAATTCATAATATTTCAAGGGTTAGCCATGGTTGTCCGATTTGAAATAATCATTACCATTCGAGCGAAACGCGAAGAATCAAAAAAGCCGAGATAACGGGGACTGGAACAAAGCGCACGCGTGCAGAAATTATGTAACAACGATACAGATTTATTTATTCCACGTGACGAGACCCCTTGGGGAAAGGAGGGTGCAGGTCGAATCACCGAGCACGGTGGCATATACTACAATGTATGCGCATGTATGAAGCGCCTCTAGATCGACAATAGAATAGTTTTAGTTCCGCGCGAAGTAGCTTGAAAAGGACGGCTGCAGTGAGCTCTCTCTCTCCCATGTTATATGAGCTACTGCAAATGGTGAGTGTCTCATCCAAAGTTGTTGGCGCATTAGATTTATTCATCGTGAATAAGTCTGATTTAATAAAAACGGGCACATAATTGATTCACCCTTGCAAATTGATAATGTGTGGGGATTGAGTTTTATAAGCTGTGCATATCCGCGGTAAATCAGTTCAATTTTTTTTTAAATATTCAATATCATTTGAAATTAAAATTTTAATAAATTATTTACTTTCATCTTATTTTTTTAACATAATCATTACATTACTACCTTCATCAAGAATACCTTCTATGGACAAGTTATTCAAGTCTCTTTTTATTTTTTAAATTGAGACAGTATACTTTACACTTGCATTTTACGATATGATGATAATTATATTTGGAAGTTTTATTCGTGTCATACCTTTCATGTATGTATCTTTCTTGCGTATATTTTTTTTATAATTTTTAATCACATCATTTAAAAATATGCTTTTTTGTCTTGTATGATGTACTGTGTATTTTTGTAAATGATCCCAGCACTCGAAACTTTTTCTGAAACTTGCTCTTTCCCATTTTTTTATCTTTCTAGATAATTTGTGTATTTTACAAATGTGTGTATGAAATTTATATATTTGGTTTCGAATATGGGTCTGAATATCTCATTTTTATACAACCACACGCGGAGAATCCTATATACATTTGTATGATTTCCAAACCTCATATACCAGAAAAGAGTATAAGAGAAGCTTGAAAGCTGTTCTATCTATCTTCAACTTTTTATGCTTTAAAAATAAGTCTCTCTTTTTTATTTATTTTTCTTATATATTACGATAAAATTGGAAAAAAACATATTGAGTGCAATTTTTTGAAGCACTGTGGACTTTACGGAAATGCACAATTTATTACAATAACTAATACTTTACTGATGACTTTTGAAAAATGAGTTTTAAGTACAAATCTAATCATCTTTTACCACTGTTATATTGTTTAACTCAACTTTTCTTAAAATATATGTGATGTAAGCTGCTGATGCCATATAACTTTAATATTTATTGACTTTAATCTCTGATAAATAGAGTAGAATCATAATTTGAGCATCGAAATTTTCACATTTTAATTTTTTTGCGTCCCTTTTTAATCGCAATTCGTGCATCAGTGATATCACTTAGATTTTAGAAGCACCACGAATTACTCGACAGTTTTGAGTGAGATTTGAATCACTTAAAGCTGCGGTTCTATCTCTAACAATGTACATGAAAATTTTTGACTCATCAGAGATTTGAACCCCAGCTATCAATGTTAAGTTGCTCAAATATAAAAAAGCCCTGTTCACTAGACTAAGGAGGGTGATGGTCTCTCTGTTACTTCAACCTTTGGAAGCTGACATCATTCGTTGGAATTGATCGAGCGTGGAATCGGTAATAGGCAGCGTTGAAAATACTCCAAAAACATCGAAAATACAAATGAACAACACAAAACGGTACTTAAGCTTGGTACCGTAAGTAACATTGAGCTCACTCCAGAATCTTCCCAGTCTTCTTCGTCTTCGTCATCATCTCGTTGCTTTGGATCTGAAAAATTTCATCAAATTTAACAAAAATCTCAAATATAGTTGGCATAATGATCACTTGTCTTTTAAGAAACAAATGTTACAAGATGCTATTACGAGGGTTTTGTCAAATAAAACAAGAAAAAAAATTGATGCGATTAGACGCAAATAACAAAATGAAGCACCACATGAATTATGTATCATACATGAATGCGCACACCTACCTCGTTCCTTCAGCATATCCTGATTTCCCTCGAGAATGTTGTTACTAGAATTCTTTCTCTGTTTTCCTACAATTAAGATACATTTGGTTGACTTTCATTTTTACAGACAATTGCATAAGAAATGATTTATACATTCATTCATGTGTACATTGTTGCAACAGATTTGTTCACGTAAATTTTTTTAAGAAAAAACTAAATAACATATATTGTATTAACACAATTAAAATTTATAATTAACAGTTATCACTTATTTTTATTGAAAATATTTGTAAAAGTCTTTTGAATCCAAGCATTATGCATATGTGCTCGACAACACTCCAAAGCTGTAAAACTTTGAAGTATAAATGAAAAATTTTAGAAAAAAACCGGAAGCTTTGACTAGCAAACAGCGGGATGAGTCGGCTTGTTAATCCAAGCATAAGAAAATCTAAGACAGGCAGAGAATCGTTTTGATCTAAAGATGAAAAAGAACATGGCATTCGTTACTCAACTTAAAAGTTTTACAAAAGTTAACCCTTATATAGCTTGTACTGCAGCTACATAAATCTCTCGTTGAACCAGGCAGCGAGCCTTTTCTTGCCGCTCAGCGTATACAAGAATTTAGAGATGGTCCTTTCCTTGAGCAACTTGACATCTTGCATACTTCTCACTCTTCTCCTCTTTGGAGTTTTGCCTTTCGCTGAGAATACGAGACTAGATGTACTAAGGATAGCGTCAGGATGAAGTAAAGAAAAAAAACATGAAAGTTACTAAATATACCGTGAAGTCCTATTCTGTGCCCGAACTTTTTTCCTATATTTTTCGCTACGGAAAACAAAATGAAAGACACGCGGCCACAATAATTTTAAACAATATCAATAATTATTTAAATGGTGTGTTCTGTAAAGTTTCATATTACCGTTGATCCGTTAAAAAAAATAGATAAGCGTTAATTTTCATGTTGGAGTACAAATCTCGGAGGAATATTCGTCGAACAGCGAGGGCAAAGCGGGTGAACAAAACATCCTGAGCGTCGAAAAATTTGACGGTGAAATAGTAAAGCACTAGCAGCAGCGTACATAACATTACGCATGTCAGGCACGAACGTGACAAAATCTTCAGTCCAAGCTCCGAGAAAACCAGTTCGAGGCTGTGGGAAAATAATACATTTTGTAAATTTCCGAGCTCACAGAGAGAGACTATACCACGCGCGACAAGCTCGTGTTCGCAAGACAAGTAGATTATGCGTAGAAGGTTACCTATGCACGTGCCCCCCGCGTACATTTTCTAAACTTTACACAAATAATGGTGGAGCCGAGATGAAAAATATAGGGCACATTTGCACGGAGAGTTATATGAGAGGAGCAATGGAAAAGCTACAGTGGAGATGCAATACTTGACGAAAAGCGCAACCAAGGCCCCGCCGACTGAACTAGCGAGCAAGATTGAATGGGCATAAACAGACAGAGAGCAAGTGAGAGAGACCAAGCGGAGCACATTACTGACAGAAAGGATAAAACAGATATAAAGATACATAAACGTATGCAGATATTTCGGTCATGACCTCAAAACCCGTGTAGGCAACTGACATGAACGCACTATGTGAAAAGGTTCATCGAGTGGAGAGCACTGGCATACATCGCTGAATTGAGTAAAGCGAAAAAAATCCCAGGTAAAAAAAATATCGCAATGAAAGTCTTTAAAAATGTATACTCAAGCACCGTGGCGCAAACGGACGAGTATTAAACCAGACAGACGGCCAGTTAAAGGTTTTTTACCAGCTGAAAATTATAATAATGACGAGTCTTCTGCATAATTTATTAATGTTGTCTGCTAAGACCTGAGCCGTTCATTATTTGGGAAACTAAACAGTTTCAAAAAATTGTAAAAAATAAATAAAAATTAAAAACAAAATTTTATTTTAACTAATCGTCTTAACTAATCTAAGCCAAAGCTTAGAAATTTCGTAAATATCAATGATAAATTTCCAAGCCGATGAGTGAAATGGATTTAAAATTTGATCTCAGTGCCAACACGCAATGGAATATTGTAACACTTAGTCAGTATTCATTTGAGAGATATAATTGTATACATCGATGCACGAAAGGAAGTTCATCGGTACAAATTGACGACTAATCAACGCACGTTCGGTTTGTCGTCGCAGAATTGCATGATGCAAAATCAGGAGCATCGTAAGAAAACGAGAAGTGTACTGTATGTCGAACGCATGCATGCGAAAGCGGACGGAATACTTCATTCGATTTCTGCAGACATTTCAATTTACTTTTAGTAATCGCTCGTATCTTCTATCAGACTGTTAGAAGACAATTTTCATAAAACACAAAAAGTACATAAATACGATCAAATTTGTGAAAATGTTGCAATTTTATAAAGAATCTTCAAGTACAAAGCCTGTGAGTGAGAAATGATAGGTATGCATCAAGAGAAAAGATGAGAGAGAGAGAGAGAGAGAGAGAGAGAGAGAGAGAGAGAAATTAGATACAAACCAGGAGTGTAAGATAGTTTCACGAAAGCAAGTTTGATATTTTTCTCTTTCCATCGTACAGGTGCAAACTGACGGCTTTATTTCATCGATTTTCACCGCGAAAGAGTAGGAGAGAGGTCTGGAGAGTACGCGTGAGAGATGGAGAGATGTATTATGCTGTATTTGCGAACGTGAAACCTGAGCGTGATGGTGCACATCTGCCGACGCTCGTCATTAAAACTTTTCTCTAACTCTCGATAATGCACGCGGGTGCGCGATCCTATATATTTTTGCATCATTTTCATTCTTAGTTGCTTTTCCCAACCCTAACACAGCTTGCAGTCGCATCTGACTGCATATGTACAAATTTATCAGTAAAAATAACTTATTTACAAACAGGAGAGAAATCAAAAGCAATTATGGTCTAATTAATCAAGAGCAACCCTGCTCTTTGTTTGCTCTACTTTAATAATTTAATTTTCTTATGTGTAACAGTAACAAAAAAAAACGCTCTTAAGTAAACACATTTTATAAGATCAGTTAATTTCAAAACGTAAACAAATCATGATGCAACATTTTTGAAAAGTTCAATAAATATTTTTGAATAAATAAAATTTACTTTACCTTTATTTCTCGCTACGTTGTCAGTTGTATGATATCCTGAGCTTGGAGGTATACCTAAAAATAAAACGAAATTTATGAAATCAAACTCATCACAGTTATTGCCTATAGTGGCTATAGTAGTAGTGTATTTTTATTGAAAGGTTTCGATGATTCCAAATAGCTGCAAAAAACTATAGTGACAAATAGCGAGAAAATGAAAGGCCTCTAAGAAGATGTTATAAATCATTCGATTGCTCTTGCATTACGTATTCAGTGTATATGCTTCTTCTCCACTCGAGTCCAAACAGGTAAAAGGGTTGATTTGTATCCATGCCTGCTCTCTGTATAACTCAGGTCGATTGGGCCAAACCAAGTTGTGACAAAATTTATCGTCTTTAGAAGCAAGTATATAACGCAGTATTTAATAGGGACACAATGAATTTCAAGTCAAGTTTGTCTCGTGTCGCAAGTAAATACAATTTCCACGTACTCACAGCGATATACCATTCTCGGGCTGTTTCAGAAAGCAAAACACTTTCAATCCAATCTTAATTGTAAATTAATTGTAAATACAAGAGCACTCGAGTAGAAATTACGAGAACCAATGTTTCGGAGGTTTCTGGAAAAAAAACATCGGAGAATTATTTGCGTTTACTTACGGTATAATTTTATGCTGCCATCCGTGTCTCCGAGAGAGTTTCTGGAGACACACTTGTACGTTCCGAAGTCAGAAGGGCCGACCGATTTTATCGTGAGCTTCATGTGAACTTTATAAGCGGTGTCTGTCACCGTAGGTTCATACTTGTCACCTGAACAGAAAAAAAGCGTTTCAATAATTTCGTATTTCAATGGGTCGAATATGACTGTCAAGAAGTGCAGCTTCTTTATTTTTATCATGAAGAAAGCCTATCCTATTTATATGCCAAGTAAGACGATGAATATCGAGTTTTACTGTAAAAATAGCTATGCTTTTATGCTTATTTTAAAAATAATAGAAAAAAAATTTTACGAATATCTGCAAATGGGAGAGCGAATATTTTTGAGAAAGCTCTTTACAAAATAAAAATTTCACAATGGCCCAATCACATTGATTCGTATTCGATGGGCGTCGGAGTGACGTGATTTCCTGCAAGAGCTGTAATATCCTAGAGGATGAAATATGATTTTTTTGATAACCTTATGAAAGAAAATGTCTCCACATTGTAACATCTTGGAATTACTGCCCAAGACGATGGAGCGCATCAATTTTCGATGAAAAAATTGAGAGAGTTTATCTGAACTATTATGTTTTCTGACTACTTTTCATCGTATTTTTTCTTTCTTCTTGTTTTAGATATTAGTTTCAAGTAGTCTGTATTTTAAGTGTCTTTAAATCTTATTTTGATTGCAGACTCGATAATAATCAAGTACTGCCTTGGTATACTTCGAATTTCGGTTCAAATTAATCTACATAATGCAAAAACATAGCGATTTTGTGTATAAATAATACATACTAAACCGTAGTGTATGGTAAGAGCTTTTGATAGCTTATACATAAACTTACACCATAATCGATTAAGTTAATGTGCTTTAATGCACAAGTACATAAATATATTAATAGCCTAAATGTTATGCAACGAGGATGCATAAAATTAAAATAAATTGATAATATGATTTACCTTGTGGTACAATTTCATCCTTATCACGTGTCCAGTAATTGATGGATTTCGGATAGGCCTCCGATGTACACTCGAGCGTGACTTGCTGACCTTCTCGTGCACCGATCAGTTGATTCGGTATCCAAATCATTGGGGGAACTGAAATTCATTCATTCATTATATTAATTAAGCTGGCAAATGACGATTTCCATTTATGTTATTTTAGAGTGTGATAATCTTAATCAAGCTATTATTTTTTACAATAAAAATAATAAAGATCTACTTACATTGAACAACTAGTATAATCCTTTTACTGACTGTTGGTGGTACGCCATTCGATGCTATGCATAAGTACGGACCCATGTGCTGTCGGTTAACCTTGGTGAGGTTGAAATGAGACCCCTCAACATTTTGTACTAGAAATAATTTTTTCTTGAATCATATAAATCGCAAAAATAGTCATTTGTTTGGTCTGGTAAGGTCTAAATAAATTTTCTTTCTTCACGATTCAAATAAAATTCATGTCATTTACTGCCAAATTAAAAGATTCAATAAATTAATTCAAAGACTTCCAATAATTTCAATAAAAATAAAAAATCAAAATAAAAAAATACCTTTAAAATGTCAAACTCAAAACAAAGAATTTTAATAGTGATGTTTTGAAGGACATTCTTCATGCGAGAAATACGTCTCATACGACAATTCCTTTGAAACAATAACACACATTGACAAAGCAGAAAAGTGGATATTTTGTACAAATGTGTATTTCTTCATGAAACGATGGGTAAAGTTGATGAACAAAGGGTGGAGAAGATGAGCATTTAATTTGTTCATACGCACATACACATTTTGTCACTATTATTGAGAAATTTAGGTTGTGCATATTTCCTGCTTTGGTTTGTATAAGCAAATACTTATACCACAATTGAGTAACTTTCAGCCGAAAATGTTCGCTTACTTTTGATAAACTGCTCTTGGGAACACAATCACCAAAACGGACTACTGTAGATCTTGGGGTTTTAATTAAGACGAGAAACGATGTGGTATTACTTATTCTCGTATAGTTATAGGCAATCGGTTTTAGTAATTTGTAACAATTTTGAATATAAAATGACTATTCAACAAATTAGACCCAGCTAGTAGAATTACAAGAAATTTAACCAAAAATATTCTTGCAATGAGTTTTTCATTGTACTCTATAAAAGCTAAAGTTTACAGCACGTAGCCCACAGGCTGAACTTTAAATTATATTTTCGGTAGTTCATAACGACTTTTTGTCTATAGTATTGTATGTGTAGATCTAAGGTAAGACGGAACTTTGAATAGCGGCTTTTACCACTCAAGAACTTCCATTTAATTTGAGTGAAAGTAGTGATACAATCGTTTAGTTATATTAATGAAAATAGTCACGGGACTCTGAAAAAAACATAATAATGCTATTCTATTGCGTGAAATCAGCAATGTTGAAGAAAGTTAGACAATCGTAGTTGTTTTAATAGTACTAAAGGGAAATACATCACTGATTTTTTTTAGATGTAACCAAAAATCTTTTGTATAAAAAAGTATAGAGCAGTTTTGCGTACATATAATTTATGCCTTTCTAGGCTTTTAATTGGATGTTGCTATCAATTCTAAAATCGGTTGCGATATGAGTAGATTATTGGGATTTTAATTTTATCATAATTTCAAGCACCAGTAACATTTGCTTACTGTTAGCAAAAAATTACAATTTCTATAAAGTATTTGTAAAGTTAACATTATGTCACAATGACAATAAAAAAGTAAAAAAATATTAAAGGAAATACGAGTAAAATACACAAAAGGATTGTAAGGTTTTCCACAGCTAGAAGATTAGCAGACATGTAAACCGCTAATGAAGCACTTTGGAGAGCGAAATTCTGGACTGACCAGGGTGCACCGCATCAGGCTCACACATATGTGTATATGGGAGAAGAGACGCGAGAGTGTGTGAGGCGCTGAAATCGTGAGAGCGAGAGAATCCACGAAATCTCGAATCCCTTATTGCATCAAAGCTTTTGAGTAAAATGCATCGCAGTTTTCTCCTTGTTACTTGTTAAACCTTTGCTTTACTTATTATTATAAGTGTACAAGTGAAATGGTGAAATAATAAGGGGCACTACATACTGAAATTTATTTTCAAGCTGCTTTGAATAATTTTGAGAATAAAAGTTGTAAAATAACACTCACGCAAAAAAGTACATAAAAAGTAAATATTCGTTTTTGAAAAATTTAAACCTGCTAAAATCAACGAAGATATGACTCATATAAATTTCTCTTTAAGAGCTTTCACGCTTTAATAATCTAGAGTATAAAAAAGCCACGTTAAATTTACCGTTATTCATCATTTTTTTACCGAGGTTCCGAAGACTGCTTTTGCATAATCGCTTACCTTCTCTTGTGGGACTAAGGGAAATCGGCCTTCCGTCTTCTCTGCGCCACTGTATATTAGGAGCTGGCGAGCCTGTGGCTGCACAGCGTAAAGTAACATTAGTACCTTCTCTGACGACCATATCCGTACTCGTTTGGTAGTCAATTATGTCGGGTGGAACTGAAACAATACGTGAGATTGATTTTTTCTTTTGAGTTTCAATTCCAAGAGAATATTAATTTTGATCGTATTGACACATTTAATGATTATTAATTATTAATTATTTTTCATAAAGTAATATATTAATTCTCACCCTTTTTTACTAACAAATATATTTTCCGTGTGGAATTGAGTAATAAGACAAAAACGTTTCGTAATATATACGTGGCCATGAAAAAACAATGATTCTTTTTATCGATTAGAGTTTGGTCAGCTATTGGTTCAGTAAACTTGGCAATTAGAAGTTTCAATGCTTTTTTTTCAATTGCTCTTTTCTTGATCGCCCATTGAGATTTACGGAGCATCAAATTGCATTCCTCTTTGGATGAAAACAGAGCGGATTTGTATAGATTTTGCGGAAAATGGCTAGCCAATTTTCGTTTCTGATTTTTTCTTTTCTTTTTTTTTTTTTCATCGGTTGAATTCTCGACCAAAGGCCTGCAACGTAAGGGTACCCGTATACAGGAGTCTATAGCTAGCAAACATATATTTGCGCTCAATGTATAGCTATTTTTCGATAAGGTATTGTCTCTATCGCATGAAGCAAAAAAATACTGGCAGCTGTCACCACAGTATATAAAATCTTATAATATTTTTTGACTTGCTCATGGTAAACACCAAAACCATTTCTCTTTGTATGATAGCGTTCAAAAAGTCGAAGGAATAAAGACAAACATGCCGCACAAAAGTTTTTTTATCAATCTGTGTACGCAGTATATTCATACTGTGCCGTAGAAAGAATTTTGAATCCAAATGAAATTTAAATCAGAAAGTTTTCGATATTATAAGGATTTTTTTATTGAGTTACATGCATAACTTTTATCTATTATAATTGATGAAAAATAATAGCTACGTAGAGACTTATAGGTGTAATAAAAATGAGCTGATGAATGCAATTGAAGCTTTCATTTTTGAAAGTTCAATTTTTCAACTACTATTAAAAATCAGAGCTTGATTACTGCTTGTTAGAAATTTTTGTGATTGTCAACGAAAAATTAAAAAATTTGCTGAACATAATGAAAGTGTAGGAGACTAATTAGCCTGCAATTGTAATTCAAATCGGATTTGTCAATTATGGAAATTATATAACTTTGATGTTTTGTGTTTTTTTTATATTTATTATTTGGAATTAATACCTACTAAAAGAACATGATATTTACATTCGATCAAAAATACTTTCAGGTTTATAATGAGAATAATAGTGAGTAAGGGATAGATTATTAATGGTAAATGCGTCACTCTAACATTTTCTAGATTATTGTGTCCTGTCCAAGTGTCACGAGTCTATTCTGTCTTCGGTTCTAATAGTATTTTTCTATTTTTTCGTTTACTTAGAATTTTCTAGACTTTTTCTTATTTTCACGTCCTCTTGTTGATTCTGGTTTGACCACTTTTACTTTTATGAACACGGATATTACGTTTCATTTTTTGATTTATTATTATGTTTTGACCATTGGATTTTTCATACTTTTATCTCTAGTTATTTAATATGTAATACATAGGTTACGTACCCAAAACACACGCACAAATTTATTATTTAATGAACTGATTAATAGGCCTATTCAAGTGTAAAAAACTTCTTTTTCTATTCATCGCAATTATTTTACTTTTTTACAAGTTATGAAAAATTTTGAAATTACTTAGTGTTAATGAAATTTCTTGCTAGATCGCAATAAAAAAGTCACCTACTTAAACAAAAAATGCTTAAAACCCTAATGAAACATCTGCTCAATAACGACCCTTATTACTGAGGCAGTATGTTCTTAAATGAATCTTTTCTCTCCCGTGAGTAATATTTTATTTTATATGGATATTAAGCGTCTGCATTGAGCCTCGAGGCATATGGATACATTCATTATAAAAAAAGGACACGAGGAGCAAATATTTTTTTCGAGTGCCTAAGGCACTCCTTACTGACAGAACTCTATATGTTTGCGGTTGACGGACGGCCCCCCCCCCCCCCCCCNACGACCCCCCCCCCCCCCGATGGGCGTTCAAATATACTTTATATAAACAACTACAAAATTTTACTTCCGACGTTGTGCATTTCCTATTAAATTTAATATCGCTGTTAGAGGAACTATTTTGTGTAATCTTCTCTACTATGTGCATTCAGATTTACTCCTAATGTTAATTATCGTACCCATAGAAATATTTTCACGGCACTTTTTCGAGTGTCCCTAACGGCATTCCTAAGTCTTTGATATAAATGAATGTGTTTGATAAAATGGCTACAATCATTTCTTTCTTTATAAAATGATTTTAAAACTTTAATTTTGAGAATTATAATTTTAGACACTCTATTAAATAGTCTAGATGTACGTATACTTTGGATAAACAAAAGTCATACTCGGCCACGATCGATATGGTGAAGCATTTGACTGAAGCTCACTGACTAGTTCGATTTTACACTCGAGCGCTTTTTCATTGTCTTGTTCTCGTTTTTTTTCTAAACAACTGTACCTGTTCTTTTGGCTTTTCTTTTCGCTGTCTACTTTCTGCGATTGTATTATTGGCTCTAACCAAGCAGTAGCAGCAGCAGTAGCAGCAACGGCAGTAGCGAAACTGTTTACCTTTCTGCTATATACCTTGTACTCCCGCTCCGAAGGTTTGACCCCATCAATCTGCGTGGGAAGGTCCGAGACTAGGCGATCGGCCGATTGCGCAAACTTCAAGCCACCGCTAGCTAACATCGACCGAATCGGATCAAACGAGCTTTTTTGAACGCGGTATATACGCGTTGTCGTTTTTCTTTTGCAGCCTCTCCGAGTACTCACATTCTCTCGTTCTCTCCTTTTTTCACTCTCTGTACGATTGTTTCGACAAACTTCCGACCCATGCGGTTTTCGCTTCTTCGTTTTTCCGATTCAGATTAATTCGTTTTTGCGCCACCGCTCGACTCCCAAACCGCTCCTCATCTGCTCGCATGCACATTCTCGATGCCTTTTTACTTTTAATGCGCTTTAATTTAGGGTGTTTCTAGTACTATAAAAAAGTAGCTTCCAAAGAAAGAGATAGCAAACAATTCTCCCCCTTACCACAGGCGCGCGCGCGAGCTCGCTCGCACTGGGCAGACCGTACTTAAACTGAGTATACGTATAACAGGCGTGGAAAATGATGGGGAATAAATTAAGCTTTATTGTGTGCAGACCAGAGAGAACACGTTTCGACTGTGAAGCCACATTCATCACTCGTATTATGCAAACGTTGGGATCACAATTTATTCTTCGTATCATAAATGGAGTGCTTTGCTGAACGAGTTGCAATAACTCGAAAGGGTATTCCGTCATAAAAATATTCACTCTTATTAACGAAATCCTACTAATTTTATTTCTTCCATAAAATTGATGTACTTTTATACATAATTTAAATATATTAACTCTCAATTGTGTGAATACATCGTCAAAGAAATAAAAAAAATTTGTATAAATCGTTCAAAAAAAGCTGAATCATAAAACATTATTCGTTGTTAATGCCTCGTACACAATTTTATACAAATATTACAGTAACAAAATTTTTCATTTAAAATCTTTCACTGTAGCATGTCAACGCTTTTTAAGATATACGACTAGGATTTCAAAAGCGAAACGTCCCGTGTAAATATTTATATGCTCATGCACATGTGTATTTTTACATGTGTGACGTCGGACAGCGGCCTTTTGATTGAGTACATTTTCAGCGGATTTCGTAATTAGCAGGTCTGGATGAACAACCGAATGATTAATGGACGAACCGATCGTTTTTGCTGTTATTCGTGTACTAGTACAGAAAGGGAGCGAGGAGAGAGAGAAGCAGAGTATACCTTTTATAGCATAGGCCAGTAGCTCATCAACCGCAACGTAGTTCATTTGAATTGTTGATCTCAAAGTCACGTTCACAAGCAGGCATACGCATAATGGCGAAATTCATTTTACTAGAATGGGTATTTTTTCCTGTCAACAGGCTTATCGCGAATAACGCCGGCCAAAGGGCGACGAGCCAATATATTTACCCTCAATGTTTTACGACGTATCTAGTGAAAATCATTCCAAATTTCGAAAATAAATATTAAAATCTATTCCAAGCAGCAACTACTACTACAAACAGCGAATGCGTGAATGCCGTATTGATGATTTAACGCGTAACGGATAAAAAATAAAAAGAGTGCGGTACGGCGATATTACGAGTCGGGCGCAAAGACTTGATTATTAAAAAAAAATCAAGTAACGATAAGAAACTGAGAAAGTACTAAGTTACAATAAGATTTATTTTCAAGCTTCAGATATTTCATTACCAGTTCGACTATCGAACACAAAAGCTCAAGATGGAATGAAAGTCTCGCGGGCGGGAATGTATGCTACTGTATGCTACTATAGCAACCATAGCGCGGACGGACGGGTGGTAACAAAAGCGAATAAAAGAAATGCTCGCCATACCCACCACCGCCGCCGCTGCCACCGCATATATACATTGAGAGGAGAGAGGCAGCAGCAGTAGCGAAGCAGCATGAAAATAAAAGTGAGAACGAAACAAAGCCGCAAGAGGGATGATGAGAGAGGACAAGGATGGCTGCACGCGGTCGTCCACTGGAAAACTAGATCGACAAAGCCTGCCAATCCTCCAGGGATGGCTCAGGCGGGTATAGGCTAAAACGTAAGCTGTTTTGATGAAAGAAAAAGAAATCTCGACGATGCAAGTTGAAATTGGACGCCTAGTTCGAGCTCGCTTTTCCCCCGATCGAAAAAGAGGGATTCCGCAGTATCCATCGTTCAAATTCACAAAAAATAACAATACCCCCGGCACATTAGCCTGCTGCATGGACTTATTAAAATAATCAATCTTGTGTGCGCAGACTTGCGTAACTCATCCGTGTCAACTAAGATTTCGAGCTGCGTCCAGCGTGCAGCGCGAGACGACCAACCACAAAATATTATAATGAAAAAAAATTATATCATCGTGGCTCGCTGCTCTGCATCATAATTGTGCGGAAGTATACGCTCTACATTAAATTCTTTTAGTTTTCCCTCTTTTGCCGAAGTAAGTAGTTGTTTTAAATCGCCCAACAACAATCGCGCGCCGACTTTTTTTCCCGTCTATTTTCTTTCGACGCAGTTGAACAGAATCAAAAAGTCGTTGCTGAAGTGAAAAATAATCCTTCAAGTATGCTGTAAAAGTTTTTATTAAAGACTTTTGCCTCGCGGTATTATCAGAGTTGTTGTGCGGTTCGCATAAATATTTGAAAAATATAGAGCGTGAAGTTGGCAGAATCTCCTTATTCGTTGTTAAATCTCGTACTATTCTACGAACTCTCTCTGGAAAAACTGGAGGAAAGTCAAAAATTGAATTTGCATACAAATTCGTCTTTCGTCAGATATCGAAATATTTGACAAAAAATAAATTTTTTACCGCTCAATAAATAATAACTTGGTTCGTCGCGTTGATGATGAAATAATTTGAGCACTACAGTGTATCAATAAGTCGTCAATGGTATATAACTTTCGGGTATTAAGAATTTTTCTAATTGCTCAAATGACCTACACACGATTTCCTTGATAAAAGCAATGTCAAGAAGTTCAGACATTTAGTATAGTAGTAGTAGCCACCTCTTTTGCACGTAAAAACTTTTAATTTAAAGTTACATTTGGCAGTGCAGAAAGAATAGTTTAGAAAAGCTAACACGCGTATGCGTGCGCATATAACATACCTTTTGCGCTAGCCCGGCTACTGGAGCGCATTGGTATACACACACAGACGCATACATGCACACAAATAGAAAAAAATGAAACATCAAAGAGAAGCCTTTGTCAGCGACCGTATGGAAAAAATATTTCAGCGCATCCAGGCCCTACTGTTTACGCGAGTACTGTTTATGCGTGCGTGTATGTGTGCGACTAGAAAATTTATGAGCTTCCAAGCATGTGTTGTGACGTGCGCACCAGCGCAGTAGCAGCAGCACAGTACGGTGCGGCGCGCAGTCTCCAGTCTAAATCCTAAAGTGCACTTTAGCCAAAAGTATTCTTCCACTCGCCTATATGCCCATTTATGTGAGCATACACATACATATACTGGGCGCGTTACACAGACACGCGCGCAGATGCAGTTGGAAAAGTTTGCGAATCTCGAAGGGAAAAAGATGCGAGTATATATAGGTTTAAACGAGAGAAGAAAAACTGGACGCGCCTCAATAGCGGCCGAGCGCTGAAATTTTTTTAATAAGAACAGGCTTGTGACTCTCGCATGTTTTTCATCCACAACGCAGACGATGCCATGCCCGGGTGTACTTGCTGCAGAAGCAGCACACGCGCGACCCCCCGTACACGACACGATTTCCTGCTCGCGTATTATGATACAAAAGGCTTATATCCAGCAAAGACTCTCTACAGTGACAGGGGTAGAGAGAAAAAGAGGGGGAAGGGGGGATAAAAACGAGAAAATACCAGCTCGAAAGATACGGTGGTGGTGGTGGTGGTGGTGGTACCGATTTTGCTTAGGCTCCGAGCGAAACAGCAGCGCAACAGACGGGCCAACTACATCGTTTGATTCATAATATAAGCAGGCATGAGCACAATACGCTGAGCCACGCTGCTGCTGACCTTTACACCAGCAGACCTACAGCAGCAGCTCTATTTTTACCGCACCGTACACGACCCTTTGAAGTTGCTCGTCGTCGTTTAGTAAAAGAGAGAAAGAGAGAGAGAGACAGTGTTAGTAGGAAAGAGATTACAAACACACACGCAGAGACAGAGAGACAGACAGACAGACGGAAAGAGCTCGCCCGAGATATAAGAAGAGCGAATGCGAGGCCACTTGCTTCCAGACCGTTGCGTGTACGATCTTGCTGCCTTCTACTACCAAAGTGTATAATATATCTGCCACTGCACGCTGTGCAGTACTGTGTACGAATATCATCCCTTCTTCGCTCTGACTCTTGTTCTGAACTGAAGACAAGGAAAAAGTAGCAGCAGCAGTAGTCCCGGGCTTGCTGAGAATTCATTACCATGCGATCGAGTACTATTGTAATAGTACGTCGAGACAAGAAACGGACACTCAAGGATTTAATTTGATCGATCGTAGATGTTATTTTCATTTGCCTATGTGTCCAATATCTTACGTGATTAAGCCAGGGATACTCGACGGTTAAGCTGCTGCTGCTGCTGTACTTTTCGAGTGGCCGGTCTTTTTTGTACTACTCCCTTGCGCGCCTTTGTATATCAGTTGTTCCACTTCAATAGTGCCTATCACTGCTTTACCATGCTGATGAGATAATGCGAACGAATGTTCAGTTACTACTTTTTGCGATTAAATGATTCAGATGGGCTTTTTTTCTTTACAATTAACGAAGATAAATGTCGTAAGCGTAAGATCATGCCGAAGAGAAGATAATGATAACAATTGACCGAATTGTATATGGGAAAAACAATAAACGAGTGGAAATGAAGGAAAAAGTCAATTTAATCTTGATGTACGATAAGCTTGACGAGTGCACGGTGCGAATGGCTAATCTGATATATGGATCAAGTACTCGCTGATTGTAAATTAGCCAAACGTCCGATCGATGAACTTTAGATTAAACGACAACATTGATTCGTGGCTCGTTTGTCAGTCGCAGTCACAGTCTATTTGTAAATCACTGCGTATGACTACATACAACGCACACAGATCACCCACACAAACACACTTTTACGCAGTTGCATTGACTATACCATACTCACCACATCGAAAGCTGTGAAGCTTTTAAAAACGTCGCTGCTGTGGTATCGTAAAAAAAGGTTGAATATTGGAGAAACGGCCAACTTGCTAGGCCAATTATAACAGCGATGCTATTGAAGTGCTATTATTTTTACTCCCTTGCCATATTCACGCACTGCGATTCGACTTGCTTTTTTATTTTGTTCTTATTATTTTTCTTTGTAACATGTCTTGGTCTTTTTTATTCTGTGAGCGTGTTGTAAAAAGTATATTGTTTCATCGCAATTCCACATGTGCGTAGATAATGAGACATCGAGAAACTCGAGTTTACAGGTGACTCTTTTTTCTTTCTCCTTTGTTTTTTTCATCAAGCGTTCATATTCGCGACGTATCACATTTTACCTGGAAGGATATTTTCACAGGCGAGGTCGGTCTTGTTAGTTTTTCAAGTTGTATATATCCTCGGCCTGAATGCTTTATTCAGCTAATCATTAGAGAAAAGTGCAAGGAAAAATGTCACACACTGAATGTATAAAAATAAAAAAAAAATAGGAGAAAAGTGGGAATCAGAGACGCGTAAAAATGAAGGAATCAACTGTCCAGTAGTAGCGAGCGAGTGAGCGCGCGTAATTGAGAAGGAGCAGAAAATGGAGACTTTTTATAGATACCCGCCGCGAGAGAAGGCGCAGCAGCTCGTAAGTGCACTTAGCTCAAGTGTGACATGAACAGCATCGAGCACAATAGGGTAACACATAACAAAGGCTGCATTTACTCTAAATTTTTTAGACAAGTTCCGAATTATCATCGTTTTCTGAACATCAGAGTGGCTGCCATCTTATATATTTGAACGAAAAAAAATTTCTCTCAAATTTATTCACCCCCGCCGCCTTATCCCCCGTCATACAGATAGTCGTTAAAATTAAATTCACAAATATCGGGAAAAGCAATAGAGCAATTCAAAAATGCCTCGGATATTTGTATGTCTGCACGCACGTAACGGAGTATAACTACACTCCAACTGCTGATCTACAGCTGAAGTGTACCTCAGCGCAGTATACGCGAGAGTATGTTGTGCAGGCAAAATCTTGTGCGAAACCAAAGTACATCCACTTAAGCCCTTTATAGCGCGTTGCGGGGGATATATATCTGCCGAGTTTTGCTCTCTTCCTCTCTCTCTCTCTCTCTCTCTGCCTCTTGTTGAGCGGCTCGTTATTCATTATATACTTGCGTATATACAGCTTTCAGCTTTAGGAGAAAGTGTACGGGACCTCTGGTCGTTGAGTCTCTGTACGTAAGCTCGTCGTGTGCTCATATATACCTTTGTGTTAATCTCTTTCTTATCCCCTCTCACAATCTTTTAACGTTGTTCTTTACAAAGCGTGCATCGTGTGTACACATCTTTGTCTTACATGGCTGCGGCTTCGTACTTATCTGCGGCGTGATTTATTTTTCTTTAATATTGGATAACACGTAAATGACCCAATCGATTTTTTCTTGAATACTTTTATTTTTTATTTGCCCTCGCCCACACACGTGTCTCGTAATTCCTCGATATTTTTTTTAAAACGAAATCTATTGAAAATATCAGATATGATTCTCATCCAATAATTAGGTGATCGGTCCAAACCTGTGAATATTTTCTTGGTTTTTATCGGGTATGACAAGCTCCACCATCGTAATAAAAAGAGTCAAGTCAATAAAAATATGAAGGTTCGATTCTACTATCACCTCCTGCAATAAAAATTGTAGCTGTTGCTGTGTAACAATAGTAGAGCTGTAACGTTGCATAAAAAACAGAAACTTCTCTCGAAGCCAACGGTTCGCAGAGATGATGAGTCTTAAATAGCTAGTCTCCGCTGAAAGTTTTGCAAGCTTTATATACCATTTGAGTGTGGGTATTATGACAGTCATCAAAAACTGTCCAATAAGCCAAAGTTCAGATGTATTCGTTGCTGCGTAATAAAGAGGCTCGTTCATCGGAGGCTATATTAAATTCCATGGCCTAGCAAAGTTTCTTTAACGCCCGACGCATGAATAGGGGAGGATAAGGGGGGAAGCGGCGCGCGGCAGTCCAGCAGGTATCAAGGGGAACGATGCTCGCTGCAGTGCAGTCTGCTATGGCAGTAATATATTTTCTCTCACAATAAATGAAAGCATTCGGGCATTAATATACACGCGCTGTGGATTTTATCTCGGTGACTTCTGCCCCGGCGAATCAAACTATATACTCATAGTGTAACTTGGAATTATTGCAGCGCGTTCATAAGTCCGAAATACTATTCAACTCGATCGAGTACAGTTCTCCTCGGATTATGATGCCGGAAATGACCATAGGCGAAAGCATTATGTAACTGAAACTGACTTGTCGAAGCGCAGAATAGTAGCGTCGATATCCTTGGGTGTTGTTATCTTATACTCGGAGAGAGGCACAGGGCGTGACAGATATAGGTATTGTTGGAACTAATTGATCTTTGATAGGCAAAATATTGCCACCTCGCTTGAGACTTAGCACTGTAGCAGCTTCGATGCGTAACGTGACTCGGCTCGACTCGGGTCTTTGTAAACTCACGTGTACTCGCTCTCGAGCGGGCAGCAACTTTATCTCCCTCGTGAAATTATTCCTCTTTCCCGTCGTCGCCGTTGGTAGACATTACGTAAAACCAAGTCAAACACGCTTAAGGTGAGAAACTCCTCTGAGCTCTGTGATCTCATGCCAGAGCGAATGCGTTATCGAGCTTATCCACTTGTTAAGATGCTCCAAACGGCCTGCAGTTACATATAAATAGTATTATTCGTTGCTTTTCAAAGTCCAAAACACTTGATGACGTCCACGTTGTATGCGTGATTATCAGCTCATAATTGATTGAATCATTTAAATGCTTGAGTGATATATGCGACATTGTTGAAACTGGTCATTGGAGAGCAATCATAATTGCGAGCAGGTCTTTGAACTTTGGTAATGGCCAAAAATTGCAAACGCGATGCTGAGCAGCTAAATGGGAACAAGAGCAAAAATAAACTCTAAATTTTATTTCGATACTTACCGACAACGTCAAGGTAACCTATTTGACTCTTCATCGGATCAGTATTTATTTGACACATATACCAGCCGCGATCGGTCTCTTTAACTTCTTTTATATGCAAAAACCACGTCCGATGCTCGCTGTGGGTCACGCCAATTCGATGATTCTTTGTTATTACGTGATTCGCGATTGTCAATATTGTTTGCGTATCGACCCGAAGCCATGCGACCTGCAACATAAAAAAATTCCATTTCATCATTCTATTTTTATTGAAGAAAATTTAAATTGAATACCAATTTTTGTCAAGTATATTACTGATGTACATCAAAATCCGAATGATCAAAAATCGTGCTCCAAATTGAATTCTGATTTTACGAATTTGTTGGGTACTTTATTAAGACTTAATTCAATATCCTAAAATAACTAATATGTTGCTCACAAAAAGTAGGAAAATTCACCAATTTTATTGATTAGATTTTAATTTAGACATATTCGAGAATGCATATGTGTGTGAATGAAATTGTTACGTTTAAACTGATCGATCTGCACGTGCATTTGATATTTAATTATCCGAATCAGTATACTGAAAAGTAATTTTGTAATTAGTGTCTCATTTAAAATGACCAATAATTAGACTTGGCCATGAATAGTATGGTATCCGCAAAATAGAATAGGAATTAAAAATTCAGTTTTTACAAAACCTGTGACAAAGGGCAAAGGAAAAAACTTCCGCAACTTATAGCTATTTCGGTGTTCAGTTCTGCAAAATGCTACTTCGGAGCCCCAAATAATAAAAAAATTTAAATCATAACTTGGCCATAGATTACGATATACAAACATAATTTAAACTATTCACGCTTTAAACTTTAAAGAATAAAATTCGCACCCCTAAAGAGTAATGTTCGTTTGAAATTTGTTCCGATGAAGCGCTAGGATTCCGGTTGAGAACGCAGATTACTCTTCTTCAAAAAAAGTAATCTGAAGTGTAATGTTTACAGATAACACCTTTGAATCTTTATCTTATTATAATAACATTTCCAGTACACACCTCTTTAGAAGTCTGAATTTAACTCTTTGTAGCTCCATTAATGCCGAGAGGACACGATTTTAACATTCAATTTTTCGCTCTTACCAAGTCTCAATACCCTGGTAGAAAATTAAGCAGTCGTACTGGTTAATTTTAGTCAGCTAGCTATAAACTGGCCAGTTGTGACTGGTCAAAAACTGCTCAACTGTAATAGGGTTTCGAGCCATTGCCAATGGTTAAAAACGGCTTAACTGCGTGCGGTCTGGTGCCTATTGCCCGATCAATTATTGCGGTATTTTTTATGTCGGATTATAAATTAAATCTGCCTTAAATTTAAAAATATTTTTGAACAGTGTAGACATTGGCCACTTCTTCGTGTCAGAAGACGAGATAGAGGATTGGAATGAATTAAATATTTAATTCAATATTTCGTAGAAACAGAGCTTATTTAAAATCCAATACATTGATGTCAACGAATATGCCTCATAAGCAAAATTTGTGAGACAAGATATTCTATTCATTGGCGGATAAATGTAATAAAGTTGCCGCGTAGTCTATTTGAAGGGCGATGCGAATTTCATCAAAGTTTAGTAAAGATGATGCATATTAAGAAGATATTTCTTCTAAAATAAGATAAGACGCTAATCCTTCATTCATACCAGACGCGATACGTTACAGAATCAAGTCCTTTTTAGGCGATAATATTACTTAAATGTAAATTTAAATTAAAGTTTTGTAGAAATTTTCTCCCTACTAGACTGCTCGCACAGTAACAACGGAAGTAAAATTTAATGGTAAGCGAATTATATACTTGCACGACGTTTTAATGAAATACATGCATATTCGTGTCGCGTACGAGCAATAAAATGTTCATGCAAGAATCAATGCAAGTGCATTCGATTTAATATCTTTCTTGAATTATGAAACACTTCAAGGTGTAGCAAAGTGCTGCAGACACCGGAATCGCTATTACTTTTGCGTAACTCGTAAATTTTTCGCATCGTCTGCAAGAATTAAAATGGAAAATGGCTCTTCATCCGCAGTGTGTTGCCGAAACGTAAAGAGCGATAACACTAGTCATTCCCTGAAATATAAATGAAGTAATTGAAATTTTCCTTTCGCGCGCCGATCCTTTATGCACGTGTGATGTGATTGTCAAATAAAACTCATATATATTTTTTGATTCTGTTTAACGAAATGGTTTACGAAAAAAGATCTTAAATAAGTCATGAATTGCATGCGTATCATAAAAATACGAGACCATATTTGCATGTTAAATACTTTCGGCTGTATTATTAACATTTTTTTAACGACCGAGTAATAATTTTCTCGCCGTCCTCGTGAAGAATTTTTGTCACTCTATACCCTCGAGCACTCGTCTACGTTATACTCCATCTGTCATATTCGGCGAAAATATTTCAAAATAAGCCATTAGCCTTTTGCTTTCCTTCAAGTTCTTCTTTTTTTGTCAACCTGATAACAAGCCTTTGGGTTTTCATCGACTCCGGAAATGCGTCAGGATTTTACTCTTATTCGAACAATCTTGATGTAATACTTTGGCTCTGTGCGTGCGTGTCAAATTTTGCGAAAACTTCGGGGAAAAGTGACTTTCATATTTCAGTTTGTAGCGGCACAGAAAGAAAAAGAGAGAAATGTACGCGAAACGACGTTTTGTGCGAGTTTCATAGAACCTGTCGCCTTTTAAAAGCGTGAATTTCTATGACGTAGCTGTTATACCACCAGCCTTGTTTCCTTTGGGATGTTTCTAATTGCGAGTCTCGCTGTATTTCTGATAATGCGTCTTTGTGCAATATTGTACATTTTGAAATGCGTACAGAATTACGAAGATCTCTCGATGGGTGCATAAAGCTTAGAATAAAAGGAGTTATGATGAAATTGTAATTTATCATTTAACGACCTGTTTGTCACTTTGCCTCAGCTTAAAAATGAATCTTTCCTATCTTCACCCGATGTGTGAATGAATACTCTGGCGATCACTTTCACGAGCCTATAATGCATTTACGGTCGAAATTATTTTTGCTTGATCGATGACCCTGCCCGAGTTAATCTCTCACTTCGACTCATTCGCAGCACGCGCGGGTGCGGTGTAATGCGGACGTCAGCTACGCGTTTCTGGTTCATATAACTATCATACCCACGCGCGCTCACGTACACACGTGCACACACTCACACGCGAACGGAATAACAGAGCTCTGGGTAGCGGTCGTTATACGTGTGTGTAAAGCTCTATTCGTGTCTCCTCTAGCTCGAGCTTGCTGCCGACATTTCTGCCATCCGTTGAATGTGCACGATCGTTCCCGCTACCGCGCTCGCATCGTAGCAGATTCCTATATACCTTTATACGTGTGTATACGTAGCTACTCGGGAAGATACACGTATATATGCATTTGCGCACCGATACGGTATACAATTACATGTATATAAGCTTCGACAAACAGACTAACTGCATGCACCCATGAGCCAGGCGTTCGCCTGCATCAATCTCTGCGCGTTATACGCAGATCTGCAGCGGAATATTGTGTCTTACTCGTGTGTGCGCACTTGGTAATAATCATGTTGCCGTTTCAAGCGCTAATTCCCCGCTTAATATGATGAATTAAGATGTAAATATGCAAGTGTACGATTTAAATGTTTGCGATTTCCAAAATTATACATGACCCGGTAGAACAATACCTAAATAATACTAATGGCCTA
Organism: Trichogramma pretiosum; assembly: GCF_000599845.2. NCBI lineage: Eukaryota > Metazoa > Arthropoda > Insecta > Hymenoptera > Trichogrammatidae > Trichogramma > Trichogramma pretiosum. Next base: position 5,158,822 of record NW_019641698.1, read on the forward strand.
ATAACCAAAACATGACTATTAGAAGTGCTTTAAAATCATTAACGGTAATTGGTTTTTTTTGACGATTTTTTATTTATAAATTATTTTTTTAAGTTAAAAATATTAAAGACCCTTTAAATGTTCTGAAAATGACAATTTGATCGTTTACAAAAATTTAAACCAGTTTCCAACCACTTTAAATACTACTTGCGCGGTCGGGCAAGCGGTAGCGCGATGAATAGAGCAGATCAGAAGTACAATCGCAAGAGAGATAATTGTTAGTTATGCTGGATATTTATACATAGTTTTTCATCTTGCGCGAGCCGACTATTCTCGAATTTCTCGTTTAGATCGCTTCTACTGCTCGACTGATGGGGGTAAGCCTCTCCACCGATTTGAATGGCAAGGCGCCACATACGTTTAATTAAATGTTATTTCAAGAAAAACGCGTTTAAAGTTTTTTCCTTGTCGTACAAAGTTCTGTAGAACAATTAAAGATATAGCATTTTAAAATTATTTTTACCCTATAAAATTACTGGGGCATCATTCATGACATCCAAAAGAAACTTTTTATAAAAAAACTAATGAATTTTTTGAAAATCCTATAGAGTGTTGTTACCTCTTAATATTTTTCTGAAAAGCTGAGTGGATATCTACAAAATAACAAAATTACAACATCCATGTAACTTTTTAGGAAAATTATCAGTGGAAATCTAAAAAAATGTGTTCGATAATTTTCATTTTCATTCTAACTTTGGCATCTCCTTAACCAAGTGAATTAAATATTATTATAAACTTTGCGAATTCAATTGTCATAGAGTTGAAATTGAAAGTTTAAATAGTTTATAAGTATCTCTACTCTGTCCTTATTCTCTCGAGAAATCAATCCAATCACGTACAAAGTGCGAGCAAGTGAAAGAAAAAGAGACAAACAGCTATGCAGCTATGAGTTAGTGTATTGTCACTCGCGCACATTTAGTGCGACTAGCACGTGCATCCACAGTTGTGTGAGAATGTGTTTGCGAGTTTGCGTTCGCGTGCATACATAAGCAAGAGAGATAAAGAGAAACCGATCGTCGAATCGAATCAGACATCGTGATTGGACTTCTTGGGCTTTACAGAGGCATTGACTATATAATGGATCAAGCAGCAGAGAGAGAGAGAGAGAGAGAGAGAGAGAGAGAGAAAGCACTCGCTATTCGTCGGAGGGACGTTAACGATGTATTCCGATATATCAAGCTCTGTATGGTAATCTCCTTGTTCCTGTATCCTTGCAAATACGCCACAATTGCGATGCAATTCCTGCTCATCTACGTCGTCTTTCCAATTGTTTTCTGATGCACATTGTCGAGTATGCTGTTAATTTTACTCCTAAGTAGTAAAAATCGAGTTAAGCCCGACGAATTTAAATTGATTAAGTGGAAAGCGAATTAAGTGACCAAATCTTGAAGGTCAATAATAACATTTTATAAGTGAATTTGACCAAAGATCCACCATAAAAATCGAGCGCGGAGATGCACCAGCTTTGAAATTACAGTACGTCGGGACTACCTGGGCGCTTGAGTTTTATTCAGACAGCGTTTCCATGTCGAAAAGCATAAATAAAGTTTTTCCAGTACAAAAGAAGTGGTGAATATGTCCTGGAATACTGTGGTGCGCTGTTTGGAACTTGAGAGCAGGAGAGAAGAAAACTTTTTTATGAAAGCTCGCCCTGCGCACCGTGGTGGCGAGAGAATTCTCGAAATGTTTGAGAGATAAATTTAATGCACTACGAAAAAAACCTTATAAAAATTAATGCGAATACATACGTGTGTATTTATATGCGCACAATTTTTTTCATCCCTTACTTCGCCGAGTGCAATCACACACGAATATTCTCTCTTCAAACTCACTTGCCACAAGTAAAATTACATGTTTTAATGAACATAATTTCTCATTTATAATTGAAAGCTAACTCAGATCTAAAAAAGCGCGCAAAAGCTAGTCGCGTTGGGCGATTAAAAAGCATATAGAAGACAAAAGTTTCTCCAATGGTCTTAATTCGCTTTAATGATTTTTCCAAATTAATTGACTCAAACTATACTGGGCTAGGCGCGCTGACCATCCACAAGAGCAGCAGCAGTAGCAGCCGCTATGACCATTGGGGTGTGCAGCGTGCTCAGAAAGAGTAGAAAAGAGAAAGAGAGAATCATGAGCTAATCCCGTTTGAAAAAGTTATATGTCTCTCGCGCTTGCGATGTGGTGTGTTCGCGCGCGCGCGCGGGCATTCAAAAAACTTTTATTCCGCTGCTTTTTACCGCACAAAGTGCACGCGTGCATATATAGAAAGTGAGAGAGTAAACGTTGGGAAAATAAAACGAATATTTTATTACGGGCCAGTCGCGCGTGCAGAGCGCGCAAAAACGCTTAATTTCCTCGGCGCAGAGTCGGGGCACACACTCACACCCGTGCCACCGAAGCTCTCTCTCGCCCCACCAAGTTCCAGCAAGTTGTATGAGTGCGTATGTGTGTCTATGGTTGTAAGCAAGTGTGTGTGTGTGTGCCTGAGAGAGGAAACGAAAAAGAGAATAGGATGGCGCCTTCGCGCAGACCCCGACACCATCGGCGTAGCGCGAGAGCGAGCAGCGTGCTATGTGCGTGTTAAAAAAGCTTCATGATACACGCGCGCGCGCCTTATATATATGGATAGTCCTGTAAATTACGCGGATTTACGCGCGAGCACACCGTAAATACTGGGTTATCATAACCCGGCGGAAGTGCGCCAGCCGGATCGAGTTCACTCCCCCACTTTTTGCCGCTCGCAGATATTCCATTTTTAACGCCTTCGTGCAGCGGCGGCGCCGGCTAACAAACACACTATAACGACGGCTAAAGCTTTCCATTCATTTTCACCCTGACTATATAATAACCAGGGTTATATGAAACGTAATAGTTCATAACTCGTGGAACTTATTATTGTCACCGATGCCTAAGATCATCAGTGCGAGCCACCAAACGAACACGATTTTTAATCGTTGTGATTAAGCGAATCTTGAAGAGGAAGAGAAAGAGAGAGAGTCCAGTTGCAGAGCCAGCCTCTCTCGGAGAACTATTTCGCGGTGTGAGACAAAAGTATAGTTTATAAGAATGAATTAAGAGTTTTACTATTACTCTCCTATGCCTCTAGCGTGGAACATTTTGCCGATTTAGCGTTATTCTCAGACTCGAGTTGCACTCGAAGAAAATACGTAGTTCTTTCAACGACTTTTTATCGCGTGACGAACAAAAATATTATTCTATTTCCTGTGCTCACCCTCCTAACTCAGCTGCAAATCTAAAGAAAAATATGCCTCATCGCTCGCTTATAAAAAATCTCTAAAAGAGGATAAAAAATTTAATGTAGAAACGTTTCGGTGAAAATGTATAATTTTCATATCGATAGTAGCTGCAGGAATACCTATCCACGACCGGATATAGATAAATCAAGCTTTGATGTAATTTACACCGGGTCGTGACTTCAAGATCGAAACAATGGATAAAGACTCCACGACGCGACAAAACTTATAATTATGTTTGTTCAGAAACGGTATTATGCAATGCATGATGCTGGCAATTAATCTTCAAGATGATTCACTCGGAAGCTTAAGATGCTGGAGATCATAAGTAAGGCAAATGTCCCTATTATGAAACACATCTTATGTATGAACTGAAGAAAAAAATTGTTATTAGAGTTTGAAACTATTCCACCCAGTGTCCGTACTATGAAGCATTTTCCAAGAGTTTCCATAGGGAATGTCCCTATCATAGAACGGGTAAATCAAGTGGCGGTTCTTACCAATGACAAGCCCTAAAATGGTGCAATTTTTTGGGCCCATTTGATAAACTCGTTCTATAGTAAGAATAGCATTGAGATAGTGTTTCATAACGGGGACGTTTACCTAAAACATTTTGCGGGACATATAAATGCGCATAGTCCCCTGCATCTATTTTTTTTCAGTCTCAGATCGCAGTAACTTATTTCTACGTGTTATACACAGTTGGATAGAGTAAAATAAAAATGGCACAATTAAAATTGAAACTGCAGCCTAGTTGTCGACCGCGTCCTCGCTTCCGGCTAGAGCGCTCCGTGCTCGCGACTCCGTCGTGCGGCAGCGCGTCACAGTTGTAGAAAGTCGTAAAGCGCGCCCAACATCGTCGTAGCTATTACTTTGCACGGCACACGATGCAGGCAACGAACTTGTGGAATATATCTCGCGCCTTTTTCTTTCATTCTTTCTTTCACCCCCTGATACAGCCTTCGCGTGTGCAGACACATACCCCAGTGTATACATCCTTATGTGCATGGATGAATTTTGCCAGCGTATACAAAATGCACATTATATACCTATACGTATATATTATTAATTATATCATACTCAGTTGGAAAATGATTTACATGCAAGCTTCATGCAAAAAATGAGAAGAACTTTTTTCGCACAACCTTCAACTGGAGAATAAGAAAATTTAATTGATAAATTTCTAAACTGTATGTAAACGTGTAATGCGACTTTTTGGAAATTGAGGTGACACGTGCACGGTAATTTGTATCAAACTTTCAATTCAGCCTACTCAAGTAAATTAAGAGAAATGAGAGAGAGCTTTTGTTGACTCGTGGACAACAAACTGAGAAAGCCTGTTTGTTTAGGTCATTATTTTTCTAATCCGATGGTCCACATTACGGTTGCGTGTGAAAGGCGCATTGAGAATTTGTAAAAAATCATTTGCCTCTCGTATCAATTGATTTTTTAGGCAACGCCAACCACATTAACCAAGGATAATACGAGCTGTGCGAATTTGTAGGGTTGGGCGGCTATAGCATCGATTGAAATTTGTAGGATTGTCAGTGAAATTCTTATTAATCAATATGCCATCAATAAAATTAATTTTCAGTTTTTTTATCAACACTTTTGATTTATGCATGAACAGTAGACCGGACCGTTTTTCAAAAGTTTTTTATATAGCCTGGGCTCATGATTGAGCTGAAAGTTCAAGGTTTTAGATGAAAAAAGCTGTGCTTGAGAAGTCCAAAAAGTAACGGAAAGAGGTGTCGATAGGTTTTTAAAGTTTAAAAACGTGGGTCAAAATTGAGTAAAGATCGGAAATTGGACGATAGGTTTTCAGTTTTTTTTGTATGACTAAAATTAATTAATAAAACTTGCCAACGAGTACAACTGATTTTATGCACTTCAAAAATTCTACTCAAAAAATTCAACTTCACGGTTGATAAAAGAGCTATGAAATTGCGCCACCGTTAGTTAGTATACCTAGCCTTGTAGACGCAATTGTTTTCAAGTGATTGAAGTCTAGCAATTGCATTTTTAATTATTAATAAATATAATATATCTATTCAAAATTACTCTATCGTAATATTGAAGAGTAATTATAAAAATTAGCATGAAGAAATGACAGTATTTTTCATGAAGAAATTATTCCATAAATCGGAATAATTGTGCAATCGGCAAATGAGATTTTTTACCGAATAATTGATTGCTACATAGTGTAGTTAAGTCATTTTTCTAATTTTTACTTAATAGTTTACTTGATTGTGAATACTTTTTAAAATTGATATCGAATGACAAACATTTAAACGATACTGACCTTGTAACCAGCGAGATCTTTTACGGTGCACGTGAGTATAGCTTCTCTGCCAACAGGTGCCGTCACGTTCATAATTGGCTCCTTGAAATTTGGATCTAAAAAAGAATAACATTACTTATACTGCTGCAATTATACGTATCTGAATATATCTAAATTTCTTATTAATTTTACGCTTCAACATTGAAACGCGGCAATCAATCATTGACATCTCATCAAGTCACTGTCTTATTCATAAAAAATGAACAAAAACCTTACATTGTGCAGATTGATCTCTGAATTTTGCTAGAGAAACAGATTGAAATACAAAACCCGAGCGTCTAAACGGGCAGATTAATCGAAAAGATAAGGAAATATTGTTGTCGTCGTAGCCATTGTGGGTCGTGCAGTACACGTACGCATCGCTTTGACTTAATATAATATAATAGCACGCAGCGCGCCGTCTGCTATTTGCATGGAAATTATAATACATGTATATAACTTACACAATGCCACGTACGTATGTATATGTATATTATATATATGCAAGATGGATCTAGGAGTATTGCGCGTGGAACTAGCATAATAATTCAAAACGCTAAGCATCCATACAACTGGAAGATTAACGAGCGCGAGATCCTAGCTGCGAAATATTCGGAGGAATAAGTTCAAGAAAGCTACCTCGTGAAGATGGCCTTTTCTGACTAGGATAAAGCTGAGAAAGAGAGACGCATGCACGCATGCACACTCTAACGACATCAACAGAAACGTTTCTCTCTCTCTCTCTCTCTCTCTCTCTCTCTCATCAGACAGGGTAGTATATACCTAAGCTTTGTTCCTCGCGCGCGCAGTTAGTTCGCAGAAGTGGTACTCGATGTCGAAAAGGTAAATCTCAAATAGCATTAGAGACTAGCGGATAAAATTAGTTGCAGAGAGAAGAGCTTAGAGTAGTGCCATTTAGCTCGTGGAGAAATGCCGTATACGTGTATATCGTAGTGTCAGCTGGAGCTGGGCAGGAAACTCGAAGATTTCATCTCTCTGCTTCGCTGCTTACGTTGTACATGTGCGCACGTATGTGAGTGCCGTATGTATGTGCATGCGTATGTGTGCACGAGCGCAGCTCTTGACATCACTGATCAAATTCCGTCTGGGGAGCGAATGTGTTTGTAGATTTAAGCTTTCTCTCTCTCTCTCTCTCTCTTGCGACTGCCAAACTACTTTGACGATGATCGTACTCGCACCAAGTTGCGAGCGTGAAAATCTACACATTCATACACACACCTGTATGCTCGGAGCAAAATCGCTAATGTGCTTGCCAAGTATACTACGCGTAAAATGCATCAACACGAGAGCTTTTTCTAATTGCCAAAGATGCTTTCACGAAGACGAAGGCAGTAACGAGACTTACTTATTCCATAACTTCCATATTTGTCTTCTAAGACTAGTGCAAATTTGATTGTAAATAATGCTGGATTCGTAGCTTATTCATTTAACTATATACACCTTGGCACTGATGAAACTCTCTCCCTCTCTCTCTCTCTTTCAACAGCTTCAGTTCTTGGTTTTGCCTCAGCACTTTACCAGTAACACCGTGAAACATGTACAGCTATGTTTGAAAGTTAATTTCGCAAAAGCATGAGATAATTGCAGCTCAGGAGAAGACATGAGTTCTGTCGCTCTTTCACTTTTATTACGTGCGCAAGAGGAACAATGGCTTAGTAACAATCATTAAAGCTACCATCTAGATATGGTCCGTTGACCGCATTTTCAACGATAAGAATTTGAGGAGATATTGGTCTACTTTTACCATCAAGCACTGAGTATTTACAATTAAATCTCCATATACGCATTTAGCGTTTAGAAAACTTGGAACAGCAGTGCGTATGTTATATATGCAAGCACGCATTCGCATACGATTCGAGCATTAATCTTCCATGCCATGCAGTAGTAGTGCAAGCAGGGAGCGAGAGAACGATTCAGGTATAAAAGCTCTGGCTCGCGTGGCCGCGCTACGCTTCATTGCGTGCCGCTTAAACTTACCTCGCTTGTCCCCCCATACATACTGCTACCAGTCGTACGCTTCGCATGGAATATCGTATTATACCGAGAGATGAGAGAAAAAAGTTGAGCGTAATCTCGCATAACGGTTTCAGCTGTACGAACACGAGCCGACATGTCTTGACTGCACTTTCGCTACTCCGCAAAACTATATCTTTTCGATATCTATTTCAAGGGATTATCAGGGATGATCTGTGATCTTTTAAATTTTTTTCCAAAATTAGATTGAAAATTCATTATTCTTTCACGATTTTTTTTATGAAATGAATTTATTCAGAGTTAAGAATTATATTAATGAATGTGCCGGAGAATTGCAATAAAGTTAATAAAGAGCACCTTCTCTCGCGAGTAAAATAAGAATAAATTTTTTAATTAAATACCTGAGTAATTATTATTATTCTCTTACTATGAACAAATTTTACATAACTAAGTAAAAATTGAGACATTAAACTTATAAAAGCAATGAAAATAGAAGCTGAATGCAAGTGATTGAATCCACACTTGAGAAGTTATCCGACTTGATGTTTGACTTTCAAAGTTAACATTTTGCTCAAAGTAAACGCGAGCTTGACATTTTCTTGTTTAGCATCTTTCACTTTAGATTTATCAAACGATGCTAAGATAAATATTCAAAGGCTCATTGTCTTTTATTTAAGGTTTCAGAGCATTCGTTCGTTTCCTCTCTCTCCAAACTTCACCCTATAGTTGTCTGCTTATATGTACAGACCAATATAGCTTCGTTCAAAGCCTGCATTATATTATAAAAAAATTCTTTACTTCGATAGACATTTTTCGAGTTATTTCACAACTTAAGAATTAATTGCATAAGCGAAAATATAGATTGAAAAAACTCGGGTATGAAAAAAATTGTCATCACCGAAATATTACCACTTGGCGCTAACAGCTAGCTATTTCGTATAATTTTCTCGTAAAATGAGAAATTCTACGATTACAGGACACACAAAACATTGTCACTCATTAAATTAACTGAAAGCAGGTTGTTAAAGCAAGTGATTTATGACATTTGAATAGCAAATTGTCAGTCGCATATTTAGCGTAAAAAATATGCTCTCGGTAATTTACATATATAGACATGCACAGCAGATTAAAACTTTTATACCGATGAACTATTTTCATTTTTTTCATTTATTATTGCACCGACGAGTGCATTTGCAACGATGAAAATTCTACGATAAAAGTGCAGAGAGGCATAAAACAAGCGAGGATTTAATAGACAACGTGCTGAACTTTCCATGAACGTCCCCAAGCCTTAAATCTTACTACGTGTCTCGGCCTTTTCGCCAAAGGAATGCCTCAAACGTGCAGCAGGCAGAAAAGAAACAGCGTATTGCCAAGGCAGTAGAGAGTATCGCACGCACAGCTCATAAAAACCACAGGTCTGCTCGCGACGTAGCTGTGTATAGTACATATAGCGGAGTGGCCCTCATATTCATAACAGCGACATATGTACAAAATACACATGGCGTATATATACGGCAGGGGCTAGCTTGGAATTGAACTCGGTCTTGGTTCATACAGTTACAATAGTCTAAGAGCAGTCGTACTTGCACTACATACATATATACATACGCTGACGAAAGAAGTCAAGAAACGGCCAAGATTATCTTGCGGTTGTGATTACTTTGGCTTCTTTCCGAGCTCTTGGCCAGCGTATCGCATTGCTCCGCGCGCACAGTTCGAATCAATATATGTACATGCTGTGAACCTGTATACACTTACACATCCCTACCGTACAAATACGCATAAGCAGTATGCTCGAGTGTATGTAAGTATGCAGTAGCAGAGTTTCTTAGACTCGGGCCATTGCGCGCGTATACTTAGGCCGAAATACGATCAGTTGAGCTCGTAATCACAACAAAAAAATACAGCGTCCATTCTGAGCGAGATGGTTTTTTGTCAACAATAAACGTGCACATTCGTATGCTCGTGATTCAAGAAAAAAATTTTGAGAGATTGAAATGAATCACTTTACACGAGAATAAAATCGAACTTATTAATAAATATCTAAGTTAAACACAATGAGAATATGAAAACATTTATCAACATCAAATCTGCAGAGATTAATCGTCACTATTAAAATATAATCAAAATAACTAAACGACGTAAAGAAAGATCGGCGCAATGATTAGCCGTACGTATATCGTACAAGCAGCACAATTGAATAAAAGCAAAGCCTATCGGACAGGAAAGCACGATATAGAAAAGCTCGCAAACCTTTACCCTCGAAGGTACATTATGTATAATACGGGTTATGCGCAGAACTCGCAGTGAAAGGGTGCAGAAAAATATTTGCATCAATAATAATTCGTGCATGACTCGAGCACGCTAACTCGGAATAATTAGTTTTCTCTGATTGTCGTCGTCGTCATTCCATCCGACGTGCGTATTATATATGTATACGTATCGTATATAGCCGCGGGAGAGCGTCTTGAGTCGCCTCGAAGTGCCGAGAGTTAATCGCCGATATAAAAAGTAGATTAACGTCGTCAGCGCGAGTGACCGTCTGCGCCCGGCTGTATATGGTAAAAAAGAAACAGCATGTCATAAAAATAATGCAGCAGCAGCAGCAGCAGTGGTAGTTGCGCGCTATAGCCGATAATAATTTTAGGCTTTCCCGTTGCGCGCACGTACGTATACGTATGCAGGTAGTATAATGGAAGGCCGCTGCGCTGCCGCCTCGCTGCCAGGCTAGATCATTATTCTTTATCACGATTTCAAGCCGACGAGCGCAAGCGTGTGCGCCTTGAATATATACGTATATATACTAACTCTTACCTTACTCGTAATTGACATTTTGATTTTTCTTTCTTTCTCACTTACACGCGGGGCCGCTGTGCGATGCGAGCTAGGCGTCGGCACCACTGCATGCGCTATAGTGGCGGCTTCGTATTATAAAGATTGGCCGAACTCCCGAGTAATTTGATGGGAATACATACGTAATGCGCGTGCACGAATTGGTGCGCACGACATGCCAGCGCAATGTCCGCGCCATGTAAAGACGTCGTCGATCGTCGAATTGTCCGATCGAGCTGGACGCTAATTCTTTTCTATCGATTGCCTGCTCGTTAGTAGAAGCGACCTCGTTCCGCATATGATTTACCGGGTCGTTCCGGCATCGTTTCATACTTTTCTTACCACCTTACTGTGTGAGCGCGCGTGCATGTGTGAGTGTGCTATGGTCATGTAAGATTGTACGGTCATAGTAGATACCAATAAAAAAAATTGCCAATCAATGCTGCTTTGTTTTGTGGATGCATATATTCATTATACCGTCGAATTTTTACTCTTCGCGCCTTGTGGCAACGAAAATGCGTACCTTTGCCCAGAAATAATAGCACATTGAGAATCCACGCCAAGAGTGAGAATCTGTCTTAAATAATGTATTACGCAGCCACGAATTTGAAAAAGATAAAGAGCATTGTTAGGAGAAATTGATGATGTCGGAATCCACAGTGCGTATCAGAATAACGAGAAAAAGTAGATGCTCTTGTGGCTTGACGGCTGCGTGATAAGTGCCCTCTAAAGCATCCATGATGTGCATATACATAGTCGGTACGTACTAGTACGTACAGAAACGAGTAAGTGTTATGCTCTAGTTATGAGAAAGGTAATATTCTGAATTTCAACCTCATACTATTAAATGTGCGCAGTGCTTGTTACAAGTACATTTGCCAAGGGATGCCACTTACAGTCCGCGAATGAAAAGAGTTATATAAACTTTGCCAGGCTGGAAAATTTACCCAAGCGACCTGAAATTATGAATTTACTTTTTCTCTTATTCGGAGTCTATTATATTTGCACGAAAGCGAAGAATTCAGCAGATAAATTAATTAAAAATAATTACTTCTAAATTACTGTGATTCATTTACTAACTGAAATGTATCCTCGCGATGCAGACTTGAATAGGCTAGATTCGACGTGGTGTGCCTCGTATTACCACTACTCACTGCTCTCGATTAAAATATCACATAACGAATCGGACCTTTACACGCAGTCTCGAGTGCACTATACACTTGGATAACGTATTTACACAAGATTTTCGCCAGTTCACCTTAGCCAAGCACAGGGTAAAAATCTATTAAATTAGCGGCTTAAAGATAATCAACGCCCAAAAAATATTTGGAAAGGATTTTTCTTTCCCTTCCAATTACATTTTTAAAATTTCAAAATGTTTGTGTTTTACTGAGGTACATCTATTTTCATGTTCATTTCTTTGGAACAACCCCAAAAAAGTGATCTATACCAAACAAAATCAAAAAATCGATATCTTTGGAATTTATAAAAATGCAATGGAAAGGTGAGAAAACATATTTTTTCAAAATTGAATGAATTTTTTTTTTATCTTAAGCTCGCTATAAGCCTTGAAAGGCATCTAGCTAATTGGACCGTTAGCGTCTGCAGCGCGTATACTTATTACAACGGTCTGACCAGGCTATTTTTATGATATTGCGCGAAGCTAGTCTCGCGGGAGACAGGAGAAGAAACTATGAGGTATAGTAAGGGTACACCACAGCTGCTATACCACGCCTGTACTACTACACCGCGATCTTTCTTATAGCAGCTAGCGAAAAAAAAGAAACTCTTCGTTAAAATTGTTGCTTTCAGAAAAAATATGTAGTCGAGTTAGTTAGTGAATTTTTTTATCCAAAAGATGTTTTCATTGTGTAAAATGAGTTGATTAATTAACGATGCTCGTACGGAGAGCCGCTACTCGCAGGCTAATTATAAAAACATACGCACAAGAAAAATAAGATCAAGTTTTTTGTACGTTTGGCGCATATCAGTAGCTGTAAACACCAGGCGTGCTGAGCTATTAGGTAATAATTATACGTAAAAAGGATGTACAGCACTGCTATACATACTATCTGAATAACGTATATTTTAAGCAGCCAAAAATTTTATACATGGAATGGTAGAAATAATAATTGATAAATCAGATGTAAGATTCAACATCAATCATCGATCACAATAAGTCGACGTTTAATAAAACAAGTGGCGCAAGAAGCGGACTGGTATGGAAAAAAGAGAAAAAACAGATAGGTTGAAAAAGCAAGATCGTCACAGTTGGTACGAGTTCGTTAAGTGAGAGACGTCCTATGAGGAATTTTTTCATACAATCTGCACATCCACGAGCAGGGGCCACTGATACCTTAGCTGAAGCGGAAGTTATGAAGTAGCAAATGATGTTGCGTATACTCAGCGGGCGTGAGCAGCCAATGCAGAGAAATCTTATGACTAAAAATGAATTTCCTTTTTTTTCTACTCTTCCTCTCTTTCTCTTTCTCTGGCTCGCTCGCTCGCTCGCTCTCCGTCGCTCTCCATACTTTCTCGAGCTTCGGTGCTCTCAGCTCGGTGGCCCGTCCGATGCACTTTCCTCCAGCTTACAGCATCCTCGCGCGCACTCCTCGCGCTACCGAGAACTTACTACTTCAGCTGTCCCGCTGAAAAGCGTGGTAATAACTCTTCCAAACTACCACTATCAATTTCAGAAGCAGAAATCTGCTGTGTTGGTAGCTTTTTTCAGCTGGTGCTTTCCGCCTCCTCCTAGCAGTAGCAGCAGTGGCAGCAGCAGTGGCAGCCTCTCCTCCCACTCACCTTTTCTTTGCAAAGCTTTTGCTTTTCGCTCGCAAAGCTCTCAGGGAAATTGTTCCGCAGACAAAAATTATTTTTTGCAAGGCGCGATCGCGTGCTCTCCAGTTTCTATATGCGCCACCATACATTTGGTTGCATCGTCTTGTCTGGTCTCGGCGAACGGTTTTGTTTCAATAAATCGAGAGTGAATTCTCTCCAAAAAAATGACCGTCAACGCGCGAGACCGTTAAAAAACATCGTTAAAAAGTGCAGTTGTCTGCACGAATAGCATAATGCGCTGCCTATATAGATCGGAGTCTACAATCAACTTCTTTTGTCATATTAACGCAATATACGTATCAATGAGCCTGGCCTGCAGTGAGACACAGTCGCGATGAAACGATCCTTTTACATGGAGCGGCCAGCAGAGAACGACAATCGCTTCCGAGCTTACTCTTTCTCGTGCACGAATGGGACAATATAAAGTGCATTGGGGCAACTGCTGTCTGTTCGATCGGCCATGTCGTGCGTGCCTCCGATTTACCTCTTTCTCTCTCCCCCGATACACGCTCATATACACGCGGATGTGCGCAGTCTGTATTGAGTTTTGGATACAAGCTTTGCTGACTGGACTCCACTATCTCTAGGGCAGGAATTACAGCTACAGTAGCTAGCGAGAGGGAGAGAGGGAAAGGGAGTACGTGTATGCAATTTACAAGCATCGACACGAACGGACGCGATCGCAAATAAATTGGCGTCACGGATCGCGAAGCTTTTATAATGTGGCGCTCGGGCTGGCAAACGATTGGAATATAACACGACGCGGCGCAAGCCCCCGGTTCTGCGTGATGTCAACCCTACATACGTACTAGAAGCTCAGCCCGGTACTATGCACCCCTCGCTGGATTCTTGATTCACGCAAATGACTCGAATTATTACTCTGATACGTGCATTTTTTAGCCCATTTGACTTTATACAGCATTAATCCAATGCAGAGAGCAAAGTTTAACTATTTTATGAATTTATGAATATAAAGTTTATCGCGATGAATGTTTTACAAAATTAATAATTTTTATTGCGCATACGGAAACATATGAGAATTTAATTCTCAAACGGCTGTGCCGACCATCAGCTTAATTACTCCATTTCGATAAAAGGTACAGACTATTATCGAGGATTAGCAGCATCGGTTTACGGTGTACAAGCCAAAACCCAAGCTGCGAAAAAACGCAAAAGAGGTAATCTTGCAATGGACTATATGTTATATAGTGAGGAACTCACAGCACGCGCTTGCACGTGTGCACGCGTGGAGAGGGCAGCATAGTGGACGACGTACATATAATACAAACTCGAGTACGCCCGCATGCATATTTGAAAAAATGAGCAAATAATAATTGAAAGCTGACCAAATATTTGTAGTGAAATTAAAACAAGCTGAACAAGTTGTAAACACAAAGTGAAATTTATGTTAGTATATCGTGATAAATGCATCATTTCCCAAAATTTTCAAGCTTTAATATATTATATGAACGATTGATGAGAGTGCTATTATTTTAATATAAAAGTTTTCATCAAGCTCGTATTTTTTCAACTGTATAGTACCAGTTTGGGCAAGTTGAATTGAATATTTTAATTGAACAAACGAATCATTAATAAAAAATGAAATAAGCAGTGAAATATAACTATTGTATATTTATCAAAGCAAGGGAAGAACTTATCCATTACAAATGAGCCATTAAATACGTCAGATGAATGCTTTGATCTTTATTCAAATTTAGCAGTGAAGTAACTAGTAAACACCCGACATAACTGAAGCCTTTATGTAAGATATTAATTATCATATGCATAGAAATTGCATTTATACATAGATGTGAGTGCTGCAGCGCTTTACGCATTGGCTCGCACAGTACACAGACAACAGGTAGGATAAGAGAGAGAAACTCGAAGATAGCTGCTCGAGTATAAGCTGTATAGGTACGAGGCTTTTCCCAATCACTGCAACATCGCACGTCGATTATCGTCTCAATTTAACGGGCTTAACCACGCGATATTCGACTCACGTTCCTTTATAATCGTTACCGCGCCACACGCGTTCTGCACGTGTGTACATGCTACGCAGAATTGTTGGAATAAATTGTGTTAACAAACTACCCGTCACACACGCATTCGAAATATAAATAAAAATATTGTTAGTGACTCTGGCTTTAGAAAAATAGAGTAAAAGTTAATGTTAAAAAATAATGAGAAAACTTGAGAGTTGCAACGCTGATGAATGTTTGCTCAAGTACATGTAAATGAGCAAGATAAATCAATATTCAATCAAAAGTGAATTGCATTTGAGAGAGAGAGAGAGAGAGAGAAAGAGAAAGAACTGCGTTGTGCGTTACTCAGTCAATTTCTCGGCAATTAAATTGCAGTCGCAGAATGAGAAGAAAACATAAAAGAGCTGGGAATATATATGCGGTGCGTATATATATGCGGTGCGTCACTGCACGACCTAACACTAGCTCAGCTGCTTATAAGCGCAGCGCAGCAAATCGAGTCTTTTTTGTATTTATTTTCAACCGAGTACTTAAACATAATGAACGATGGGTGTGCATATAGCAAAGAGGGTCCCGTTTATGACACATTGAAAGTGAAATAGAAAGAGGGGGAGAGAGAGAGCGAGAGTGAGAGGGCATCGGGATAATACATTGTCAATCGTGCAGGGATCAAGCTCAACTGGCGTGAGAGTGCACACACATAGTGCAGCAGTGTACGGTAAATTGTTAAAGCGCGATGCATCTCTCAATGTTTGCTGACAATTTAAGCGCCAAGCGCGAACAAACGGCTACGACTCATTTGCAGCCATTGTGCTCAATGGCGCGAGCTCCATGTACGCAGCAGGGCCAGTATAGCAGAACTACTAGCAGCAGTTCGCTCACGTTTGTCCACGCACGACACGTTGGCTAAAAAGATTTGTGCCGCGTTGCTTTCCTGCGTGCCTCGATAACTCTCTCTCTCTCTCTCTCTCTCCCTTTCTCACTCGCTCTCAATGCCCAAGCATCGCTCCGACAAAACACTATACATGACTGAATGCACGAGAGACTGAAAGAAGTATCGAATCGCACACACGCTCGTGCAGCCATTCAAACAAGATATTGTCAGGATGCATCAAAGCCAAATCGGCGAGATTCTCGCATCAAAGAGCGACAAATTTAATATTCGATCGACGAGTCTCTCGTTTTTTTTCTTCTCGTTCCTGCGCCTGCACGCGAATATTGCCCGGGTGTGATTCGTCTTCCATTTGGTATTTTGATTTTTGTTTTCGATGACAAAAAAGGACTGATATCAAGCAAAAATGTAGTTGGGCGCGTGCTGCATGTGTACGTTCAATGTACATGCATGATATGTATTTTATAGACCATTTCGATGCCGGGGGAATTGGGCTCGACGATTGTCGAAAATTTACGAGCAAATGTTTTACGATGCACAATATGCGTACACCTCGATGCACTTTCTTGTAATTGTGTATTTTTTGCAAAAAAGTTATTTCCAACTTATGCATAAAAATAGTCGGTCTATTTGGGACTGACGTTTTAATTGTAATTGCGTTTTAATTAGTTATTTTTCGCAAGTATGAATAATATGATTACCGATGATCATATTTATGTATCTTCGACAGCGAGGAATCTTATACAGAAAAATCTTATCATAATAAAAAATTCTTCAATACGAATCGTATTAATTTCTTGCAGTATGCAAACCGTCACCGAAATTAAATTTATATTTCATTCCACTGAATACCGCATTTTTCAAATATTATATTACGCCAATAAAAATGTATGATCATGTTTTCCCCTGTTGAAAGCGTCTATACAACTCTATATTACGGTTGACACTTCACCTTTATAGTCTTATACCATAATTTTACTTCACCACTTGCAAATTCACAGATAATGATACACGTCATATAGTGGTAAAGGTTGAAACTAGTATTATCGAATTTGAAATGGTTAAAAACTGGGTTACATTTTCAAAATAATTTAATTGTTAATTTTAGACCATCCTAAATTGTCATTTTTGATTATTAATTATGCCATTATTAATTTCTACCAAGGTAATTTTCCTGCTTATTGACACGCACAGACATTCTCAAAACAGTTCTCAAAGACTTGTATTTTTTCTACTAGAGATCTAGCCCGCAGTTGATTTCTTCTTTGCGAATTAAAGACTAGAAGATTATTAGCTTTCAAGAGAATATTGAGTAGATGTTGTTACAGTTCAACCCTTTAGGTAGTTTTGTATGCCACTGTTGGGGTTCTCAACCATTGCTGCTTTCAGAATTTTAATTGCTTTGTTCATTTTATTATTATTCGGTCTTGTTATTTGTCAAATTCTATGAAATTTCTTCTTATACAGTTTTTTGTCTCAAATATGCTTTTAAAGTGAGGAAAACGATATTTGTTAAAATTTTTATGGTATATTATAGTTTATTTCATCATCAACCATGTGATTGAATTTGTTTCGATCAACTTTTTACCAATATAGTAGCCGTTTCTACTTGTATAGAGTTTTATATGTAACAGTACTGAACCAGTATATCGAACTGCTAGGTTGTTAGTGGAATAAGCAATGATGATGTTTGGAATTATTTTATTGAAAATTTTACTTAATGTATAAATTGAATATAATTTGTGGGATTCAGCTGCATATTTTAAACAAAAAATTAAAATTAATAATAATTTTTAATAATTTTATACGGGTTTATAAAACGTTGTTGAGAGCAAATATACAAACCTATAAAAATATAACCTTGCTTATGTTTTCATAGAGAAATTCCATAGAAGTTATTATTTTATTTTATATGAATAAAGAGATCAACGTTGAAAACAAATCGGAAAAATGTTTTTACTAAGCAACGCCCATTCTGCAAGCTAACAATACAATACGTCGTTGCCCTTCTTGGCGGTATCAAAAAGCTCAAGAATCTTCCGCACGAGAATCGTTACATAGGAATAGAATGAAAAGTCGAAAAAAATATGAAAAAAGCTTGAGTCGAAAACTCGTTGACTATCTTGACTCCTTTTGCCAATGGTAATCGCCAAGGAGCGTGACAAACGCGTTTCTTTCCTTTGCTTCTTCTCTCCCAAGGCACTTTTATCGTCTTCTGTGTATGCAATATTTTGCGCTGAAAAAAATTTTATAGCTGCCATGTATCGATTCATGACGATATCCTAAAATTTAGTTAGACCCAACGCTCAAGGGTACCGTGTATTATGAACGTAAGCAAGTAAAAAGATTTTTTATCTCAATCGAGGTAGTAAGGCATCATTACGGTGAGTGATAAAAACAAGTTTAGGGATTACCTATTCATAGTCTACAGCACACACATGATCCTTTTAACTTAATAAAGAGCTTAGGCCAAGCAGCGAGTGCACCATTACGCGCCTAACTTTTTTCCGGGGAAGCTATAAGCTCGCTAATATTAGAACAAATCGAAACGAATTTCGGGGTTTTATTTTATTTCGCGATCGGCTTAAAGTGTGCGCGATTGCATATAATTTTATATTCCGAACATTTCGAATTCCAATTGTGTTAGAATTGCTTGTTTTACTTAAAAAATAATCACGTCGTTATATTTAATTGCAATCGTGGGTCGATAGCAGCATTTATAGGAAAAATCAAAAAAGCATTAATCAAGTTTTTACAGCCATCATAAATAATTGTCACTTTACGTATTAATCCAATGACCGGTAGAAGCTAACGTGGTTATATCACACATGGAAACTCATCTATCTCGAGCACGCGTACATAGCATCCTTTTCAGGTTGACTTAATGCCGCGAAGAAAATAGTTGAGCATCGCTTCTCATTCATATGTTTCTACACGGCCCGTTGAATTTCTTGAAGAAATGACACGTAACAAGTATGATAGTACTGCTTGAAAAGATACGGTATATTATGTTGGATTAAAAGCTTGGAACGAAAATAATTCAGTCGAGTTGTCCTGTTGTCTATTTGCGTGGACATGCAGTTTTAATTCAACGGTGTTACACGATTTGTTTTATAGCGGTAAGTGAAGAGTTTAGACGAAATAAAACTACAATTCGACTGATTTATAGTTGATGTAAAACCATGAATAAATAACGTGATAACTAATGTAAACATTTCTATGATCTAGTAGATTTATTTCTTTTAACTGTTTTAAAAACATCAGAACTTAACCCGTTTCGGGCCAAACGGACGAAATTTCCCACATTTTTTCCGGTGCTATAAACTTTGTAAAAAAAATATCTGAAAAATGTTTAAATAGTCATTTTTGACGTGAAATTTTATGAACTTTTCGAATCCGGTGGCAGAATTGTTGAAAAAGTTGAGGAGCAAAAGTTATGAACAATTAAACAACAAAAAACACGATTTTATAAAAAAAAATTTTGATTCGACCTCAATTTTCGAATCAAAAAAGACTTGATCCGTGGGTCTAACACATATTTTTAGCGTCCATGGGGTGTAGACATAAAAGTCCAAAAGTCACAATATCGAAATTCAACATAGCGGACAACAAATGGCGCCTCGTAACAAAAAACCATGTATAAACTTGGTTAATTTTTTTTAAGCCAACCAAGCATCTAGGAAAAAAACTTTACTTACAAAAAGTTCCTCGAATTGTTCAAAAAAGACCCCTGAATTTTTTCAGAATTTTCCGGGGAAATTTTTGGATTTTAGAAAATGGTCGGAAATCAAGCATACAAAAAATGATCCAAAAAAAATCTTAAAAAATTCAGACATGTTCTTTGAAATATTCTAAGACTTTTATAACCCTTTTTCGTCAAGTTCTTCATTTTCGAGTTATAAAAACCAATTATGTTCTTAAAATAAATATAATTTAATTTTTTTACTTGAAAATGAAGAACTTGACGAAAAAGTGTTATACGTTATAAAAGTCTTAGAATATTTCAAAGAACATGTCTGAATTTTTTAAGATTTTTTTTTATCATTTTTGGTATTTTTGATTTCTGGCGATTTTCAAAAATCCAAAATTTTCCCCGGAAAATTCTGAAAAAATCCGGGGCCTTTTATGAACAATCCGAAGAATTTTTTAAAAGTAAAGTTTATTTCCTAGATGCTTGGTTAGCTTAACAAAAAATTAATCAAGTTTATACATGGTTTTTTTTTAACGAGGCGCCATTTCGTTGTCCACCATGTTAAATTTCCATATTGTGACTATTGGACTTTTATGTCTACACCCCATGGACGCTAAAAATATGTGTTAGATCCACGGATCAAGTCTCTTTTTATTCGAAAATTGAGGCCGAATCAAAATTTTTTTCAAAAAAATCGTGTTTTTTGTTGTTTAATTGTTGATAACTTTTGCTCCTGAACTTTTTTGACAATTCTGACACCGGATTCAAAAAGTTCATATGATTTCACGTCAGAAATGACTAGTTAAACATTTTTCAACTATTTTTTTCACAAAGTTTATAGCACCGGAAAAAACGTGGGAAATTCCGTCCGTTTGGCCCGAAACGGGTTAAAAGTATACAAATAATAATTTAAAAAAAAAATTCCATTGAAGATTGGAATATAATTCAACATCTCGTATTCACTTGCTTTTATTAGTTAACGCTAAATCTAATGAACCCAAAATAAAAATGAAAAAAGA
The DNA here is from genome assembly GCF_000599845.2 of Trichogramma pretiosum. Classification (NCBI taxonomy): domain Eukaryota; kingdom Metazoa; phylum Arthropoda; class Insecta; order Hymenoptera; family Trichogrammatidae; genus Trichogramma; species Trichogramma pretiosum. The sequence continues at coordinate 5,179,687 of NW_019641698.1, forward strand.
ATCAGGCCGTCGCGAAAGATGTGAAAACAATTCGTAGTCTAAGAGTGATAATCTAGAATAACTTAATCGAGCCGCTCTTTCTCATTCGTTTTTGCTTTTCTCTCACTGAGTGTGTACCTGAGTTAGTGTGCATGTGTGCATTTCTCTCGTTGCATAGTGATAACACGGCTGTGGTCAAGTTGTATTTTACCAGTAGTCGTACGCAGAGGCCGCGAAACGTCCAAGCTTGCAGTACTCCATCACTTAAGGCCAACGTTCCCATGGGCACACTGTATTACCCGCGCACAAACACACGCAGACAGGCCGCGCTCATGCACACGTACGTCTGACGTGCAGTAGTACCACTGCTTGTGCTATCTATCTGACGACTCTTTTAAGCCAGTTCATACTCTCGCACTGGATATGCATGTGTGTTTGTTGGGATATCTCGTTTCACGAATGCTAAATGCACACAGTCTTATCACTCATTTCGAGGTACTAGAGTCGTGGTGTGGTCATCTAGTATAACTTGCTACACGAACAGAAAAACAATACCCGCGCCAAGGATAATATTTCCTTCGAGTTCGAACTTCGAAGGTGTTTAATTCTGGGGTCAAAAATATTAATCTTGGCGAAGTAATTTAATTTTTTTAAAACGACATAACACCTTTTTAGTTTTAAAACAAATTGCAGTTTGAAATTAAAATATTAATAATAAGTTTAATAAACAAAAATATTTTGACGCTTTGTTTTTCAAAGAGAAAAGAGGTTTTTTTTAAAGTTTTGAAAAATGGACTTGATCACTTGAATTGATAATATATCATGAAGACCTATTGTCGAGAGTTTCAGCCTCCCTAAGTACCCTTGGAAGTTGCCTGATCAGGGAAAAGACTGATGATGTAACTATTGAATTAGCGAAAAAGAAGAAAAATTGAAATAAAAGTCTAGTAGACGTATTGCAAGGAAAGAGATGAATGAGACGAGCTTAGCAATGAAAAAGTCCTGTACATACAAGAATATCCTACGTAAACTCACGGATAACTTAATAATTGTACGAGTTTTAAATTGTACATTCGTTTAGAGGTTCAATGGTTTGAAGTATTTTGATTATCAAATGAAAGTTGAACTCAATCATGGCATAGACTTTCACACACGACCTAGACTTAATTCTGTTGAGAATTTTGAAGAGACAAGTTAGTCGTACTTTGGGACTGCAAAGAAGTACGAAGTACAAGAGAGAGAATGAGTGAGAACAAGCAGAAGGGAAAAAATGACAGCAAAGAAATGGGAAGAATTGATATCTAAATGCTATCGGACATTGTTGATGCACTAATGCGGGAACACGAAGGGCGGCGGTTACGTAGCTAGATTGCTTTTTTATAATAACTGCGCTCGATCTGCTAGTACAGTGCTCTATATTATGCATCTTTGTCACGCTGCTATATTCACTTTTCTCGCTGATCAATCAAAAATTCACCGCTTTACGATATCAAGAGCCCATCTCATTCAATGATCGCCTGCTCCTCTTTCCCAGTAAAACTAATCGAGCTCAAAATCTTATCTTCGCTCATTGGTGTAATAAGCCAATTTCACTTTTTAATCATTAATTTTTTTTCAAGTTTGCAATTATATTCACCATTTTTTTGAGTCGTTGACGGAGGTGGACATGCTTTGCACCAACTTCGCTCGTTTGCTAGTCATAGACGTGTATATTTTATTCGGCCTAGTCATTCCCAACATAAAGTCACGAAAAGGTAAACTTAACGTTTACGTTCTACTGAAGAATATGAGCTTCAAAAGTTCTAGCTCGCGTCCTTCGCCCTCTCTCTCTTTGGCTCTCCCACTCTCTCACTCTCTCTCAACTTGGTTTCATGTCAGAGCAATGCATTCAAGCGACAGAAACACTATATGCGCTATATGTATGTACGACTGCGGCGCACAGGCTATGCCGCGAACTTTGTAGATTTGACGGCGTTTGAAGTCACGCAACAATGGCTACGATAATTGGCTTGCCTGAGTTATCATTGCGCTATAATCGAATGACTGCGTAATCATACCCACTTCATACCTTTTGCTGCTGTTTTCATTCATATAAATGTGTGCGTGTGTGTGTATGTGTGTGGGTGTATGCATGCTGGGCGTATATCTACACTGAAGTTTCACGTAGAAAGAAGTCAAGTAGCTTTTTCATGTCGAGATTGGCAAACTTTATATCATTCATTCAGCCTAAAAAGAAAAGTAAAATTCTTGATGTTTATACATTTTTGCACGATGATGATTATGATGATGATGATGTAGCTAGGTATGTGCATACACGTGTAAATACGTTTGAGTATATTGTGAGAGAAAAAAAAATATCGAAGAATCCGACGAATCAACGGCTTAAAATTAATTGAAAAATTATTGCTAAGTAAAGCTCTCAAGGTTTCATCGATCATACAAGAATGCTTGAATTCGATACTCAAACCTTCAATTTTTTTTATGCATGTACATTTTTTATGGATTGAACTAAAATTTGAAAAAATTTTAGTTGATAATTATTATTAGAGCTCTAATAATTGCAATAAAAATTAACAATTTCTTGATTAAAGTTTTATCTTGATGAAGTTTTTTAACCGTGAATTATTTTATTGAACAAACACTGCATTCTATTGACTCGCAATTACACACCAACAGTAAATCATCATTAATTAAAAATAATACGATTATTTTGGCAATCGACATAGTGAAATTCTGTCAGTTATGTCTGTCTTGTATCTTCGCACATTCAGCCCAAAAAATACGCCTGATTTTCGATTGAAATCAATCACAAAAAATCTAGCATTTACAAAATTCGCCCGAAAGAAGAAAAATGACACACAACTTCGCGTGTGTACGAGTGTGTGCGTGCGTGTGTGCATATAAAAGACCGTGAATGCCTATGGGTTTTCGATTGTTGCAATCGAGGCATCGACAGTAACGAGCTGCACGCCCGTAGATTTGTCGCGGAAATAAATAAACACAATATCTCGCTTGCGTGAACCGGCTATACTGGTCAGTAACTCGTAAATCACTCCTGCAGCTCGCCGTCGCTGCTCCAGTACAGCCCACCAGGTGTCTTTCCGGCAATCATCAGCGCACTGTTTCACTTGCTTTAGCTCGTCGGTCATATTGATTCCGAGCTGCGCTTCGAGGCAAAAGCGAAACAAAAACGAGCACTGCCGATGCTATACACGTGTATATAACTGTGAATCCACTACTACTCGCAATAGTATCATAAAGCTCGAAAAATAAAGATCTAGAACGCCTTAATAAATGACTGAATATTTTTATGAATTCAGTTATGGAAGAAAAGAAAAAAGATATAGGCATTCGTGCGCTCAAGCTCATATATAGCTTACAATATGCAACTCGTCAACAACTCTCTACAAGCTTACAATTCACCTTTGTGCAAACATATATAAAATTGTTGTACAAGCAAATCGAACGCGCATGAACTTAGCGAGAAAAAAAAACAGCTAACGGACTGCAGAATATCAGTAGCGGTGCACGGGTATCGTCGCTTTTTTTTGCCGTAACTTCTTGTGCACAGGAATGTGTATAAAGTTGAACAGAAGCGCGAGTCTCGACTCAGAAAAAGGGTTTCAGTCCGCATGCAGGTCTATCGACATACACACATACATGTGTACGAGCTGCAAGTATAAGGGCCTTGAGCTTGCTGTTTGTTGACTCGATGCGGCGCTTACGAGTTTCTCCGAGCGCTACTACCCGCTATACTGCTGCTATCAACCCTCCACTTCTCTGCTTCCTCCTTTTTCTAAGGTTGAAATTATGGTTCGTGCAACCATTGCTGCTGCATGTTGCGCCATGTAAGTGTGGATTGTGCTTTGCGCTCACATCCATACTCTTGGGTTATCGAGTTTGTGTACGCGCGACGACTAAGTATTTCTCCGAAACAGGGCTGACTTTGCGCGCGAGACTTAATATCAGTGTTTAGACCATAATTTTGCAACCTGTATACCTTTGACCGACTGAGTCTGTATACGTATACGAGAACGTGTATATGGCAGCTCTCGCGCTGTGTATGAGCTGTAAGTGTTTTTGCGCGGCATGACTGTGTAAGTGTCAATAAAGCTGCACCGCCGCCATACGATCTGGACTCATAGATAAAGCAACACATACACACACACATATACATGTATAGTGTGAAATTTGTGCCGTGTTTGCATGTCCGGCCACTTTTTTGACAATGCCTCGAATTACGACCGAACAATAAAACTCGTAACTCGAGTAGCCTACCGAGAAGTTACTGTAAATCTAATGTATTATTATTAAAATTTGTTCTTTTGCGCTTTTGTTTTCGAGAAATCATTTTAACGGACATTAACTGACATGAAGTGAAACTCGCGTTTTCATCGAATTAGAGTTTATAATGATAGACATGCGTTTTTAAAGTAGAACTATTTTCAACTGCAATTTTTTTGTATATATTTTGACTAAAATTAGTGATAACTGTTGCGATTTTCTCATCACTTTTTTCCGCAAGTAAAAATAAATGGTCGATCTGAGTTTAAAGGTAAGTAATTTCAAATGGTTAAAAAAAGCTTTGAAAAAAGTTTGACGATCACTTAAAGGAAAATTCTGAGACTAATTAATTCTCCACTCGCAGATTCACTCATTACTTTATACTGACACCGCCATGTTATCGCTGGCGTCGAGTCTAAAAATTCGACTAATTGCCTTAATATCTGGTCCATGCTCTTTTAATTCAGACTTCTTTCTTGAATGAAAAAAAAGTATTACTCAAGTTTTTAATTATGTTGTTTCATAATTCACATTCACGTGCGGTTCATTGAAGGCCGACAACTGGAAAAAATTAACTCTTCCCTATTTACTTATTATAATTATTTACTTATTATAAACGATTTGGTACAAATCAATATCAAAATCTCTAGGTAAGAAGGTCCAGAAGTGTACTCCTTCAAGCCCCCTAATGCACTGAAATTTTTTAACCCTCACAGCATAAAATAAGGTTCTCCCGAGTGCTGTAAAGTAAACGGCATTAAAGTGCAGCAACAAGCTCGTGTAGTATTTCATTCTTTTCTAATTGAATTCATGGCATCCTCGAGAGTAGAATTCATTGTAATGAGACATCTTATTTACAGAGAATGAAATGAAAAGCGCCAGGCGAGAAATAAAAAAAAGCTCCACGCGCCCGAGCGTGTACGCAAGCACAGCGCGCAGGAACGAATCGCTTAGCCGTTAAGCTGCTTATGGCTACTGCTGTTCCTTGTTCATTCATAAAAGGCTACGCAGTCAGTGAGTCCTGAATATCTTATAAAGAAGCGCACACTTTTATGATGTAGCTTTAACTTATTCATAATTATCTTTGTGTAAATTACCGTTAGCAAAATGTGCTAACTTTAGCAAAATCTCACTTAGATCAATAATTAGATAAATGAAAGTTTTTACCTGAAACAGTAGAACGAAATTATTTTATTTTCGAATGTTTATAAATTTTCATTTTTGGCGCAGGAGATTTCAATTCTGTCACGGCAGTTTTCTCACCTGAAATGTCTTTCTCACGCATATATCGGTGGAATCCACAGCAGCTCATCTGATTTTACAACTTAAACTTTTGAATGGAGTCTGAATTAGTATAAGAGCGACCTGACGTAAATGAAATGTGCAAGTGAGAGTTTAAAACCTATGCACGAGCAGACACCTATTTATTCATGACAAGTTGGTAAATATTCAACTCTGTATATTATGAGAATTTTAGAGATTAGCTTTCCAACGGACATAAAATTATGACTTTGTTGTGTTTATTAATTATTTGACGAATACGAGTAAGATAAATAAACATAAAATTAGCTACCATGTATTTTATGGTGAAGTTGTATTCAAACGTAAAAATTTCAAATATGCTTGTGTACAATTTTTATTCTAGTGCTTCATCAAGCACGAGTCAAATAGAAGCAATTTTGATTGACGATTTTTCAAGTGATTAATGCACTTTAATCAATGACTTAATTATCATTATTCAAAATGAATCGGCTTTTTTACTTTAGCTATCGTTGAGATAAATATTCGAATAATGCTGCGATTCAGAAGTATGCTTAATGTAGGCTCGAGTTTAAACTGTATTCAACATAATAATTTATCGATTCATCGCAGCTGGAAAAAATGAAGCAATTTCTTGGTCGGTGTATGGTGTCGGTGAACATCCATTCTCCATAGAAAATGAATCTTATCAGCCTTATCGATCGGTAGTTGAATTTAATTTAGACACACGATCTGCATAAACTCAGCGCGGCAGCGAAGGCGGGCGCTGACACACACGGGTCTCAGCTCGTGCTTCGGGCTCTCCACCAAACTATATATACTCGGTATTATATACACATACACACATGCACATATAACCGTGCCGAGTAACGCGTGCGTGCTTGCGCCACTATCGGCCGCGCGCGTCGACGGATAAAGTATATAATGTACAAATATACAAACACATTATAAAGCAGGTACTCTCCAGAGTAGAAATTAATTAAAACTCTTTAGTGGATGAATACGTGCAAAGTGTGGGGGTGGGGGGAGTACTATAACAAAGCTTATCACTCGAGGGTATCTCTAGCTATTCGATATACTTTTCTCCTCTCTTCGCGGTGTTTACTCACACACATCAAGTGCATTCGCAACTATGCAACAGTCTACATTGCACCGTTCGAACGTAATCTTTTCACTCCTTCTGACGTTATCCGCATATACCTCCTCTTTTTCTCTCCCTTATATGATGATTATTTTGAGTTTTTTTACATTTCCACAAAAATTGAGATTGAATTGTTCCAAAATTTCGCAAACAAAAATAATGCAGGATCAGATTAATAAATATCTGAGCGAAAAGTTATTCCCAATTTTTGGATACGTTCTGGCTGACAAGGTCGTTAAAGGGCTTATTTACGCTTTATCACCGCCAAATCGATCATTGACTACGTGTGCGGTATAGGCCGTTGATAGCATAAATCACACCAAATTAGAGTCGACCCGAAACTCTACGGAAACACCTAAAATCCATATGTATATCTATGCGCGACAGAAAGATACATGCAATACTCAGATGGCCTAAAAACGAGAGAGGGTCACGTATGTATACTCACGCATTGCAAGGCAGAATATAATTGTCGGTTACTCGACTCTCTCTCAGTCTTTCTCGTTATATTATCTCGAGGCAGGCGCGCGTAATCAATACGGTATTGACCGCACCGAGCTCGCGCGCGGATCTACATCGCAATGAATCCGGTAACTGGATTACCGCAAGCTCCGATCGTTATCGAAGATACGCTGCGCATGTGCTGCATCCTGTGGCTGCGTGCAGCGTGCAATATACACATTACACACACCTATTACCGAGTTGCAACGCGGCTAAGATTTTTTAGCGGTATATGTATACTTTTAATCAAGACTTTTATTGGTCGATTACAATTTTTAAACGACGGATTTAGCTCGCGGTAATGGGGATGTGTTTATCGAAACGCGAGCCAACCACATCCGCATGAGGAATCTCACAAAGTCGAGTAGTTTGTAACGAGCGATTCAAAATCGAAATGTTTTGATGCGCGCGAGCAGTGGCGTAATTAATTGCTCACTCAACTGCTTCGGCGCTTGCATGATCAAAGATTATTATTATGTAATTATGCCGGAATAAAAGGAGAACTTTATCTTCCCTCTTTGGCGAATCAGCAGCTTTGTATACACCAAGGCTGTGCAGAGCGTGGATTGTATACGTACGAATCATAAGCCGACAACTAAGTAAACTCGAGGTGGGTATGTGGTACATATCTCGTTCGAGCGATCAAGCCAAGCACTTGGAGTTTGAATTATCATCATAATTGATGGCGCAGCGCGAAGAAGCAGAAACGGCATTACACCCTTCGGCGACACCCTTTCCCTAGATTTGGCATTTTTTTTCATGTCTGTTTTTTCGCAATCTACACAACTGAGCGTTTACTTAACACTGCAAAGAGATTTTATGAAAAGAGCCTGAATCCTTTCGTTATCAGTTTTTCCGAAGAGCTCGAAAAGCGAGAAAAGTTTTATTAAAGTCTACGAGGGAGGTAAATGTGGAATACCTTGGAAACAATTACCCCCGGGTAAATGTAATCCCGGAGCCGGAACAGAACGTTCTCGCGAGCATAAATCATGTAGGTGGAAATTCAGTGCTTTAATATCCAGGTTAATATTCAGTGTCAAATCCTTCGAGTTGGGAGAGAGGCTGAGAGAGCAGCTAGCGCAAGAAGTAGGCGGCACGTGAAGCATCTTCTCCATCGCGTCCAGGCAATGAGAGCCCTGCTAAGCCTCGGCCGCTTAACAGCCAGTTAGCTGCTGCTTTTAATAACAGTCGCGCCCGTCCTCGTGTCTCGCTTGCTCACTGTTACCTGCAGCGAAAATTACTTTTCAGCATCCGAATTGTCGCTCCACAACGCTCTGTTTGACGGAAATACAAAGTGGGTTAATTAAGGGCTTACAAGGGGTTTAAAATTGAAAAAATTTTATTCAATTTTAATAATAGACTTTTTCCCCTTTTTTATTGTATTTTTTTTAAATTCCAAAATTATGATTTTTCACTAAGATTGTGGAGTTTAATTTCGTCTCTCAGCATCTCACAGGCACCATGTATAGCACACCATGTAGTGCCCAAAACCGCCTTTTGGGCACTTGTTACATAAATATAGTTATTTATGTAACAAGTGCCCAAAAGGCGGTTTTGGGCACGAGTGTGCGGAAAAAGACACGAGTGCCGGCTATGCCGGCACGAGTGGGTGTTTTTTCCGCACACTGTGCGCAAAAAGCTGGGCACGTGTTACATGAATAACTATTTCGTTATACTATTGCATAAAATAATTATTTGGCCTTATGCATCTTTCATAATCATATTCTGAAAAATTTCTTTTCTCACCAAATTCATGTACACGTTATTTGTAATGAAGTTATAATAGAAAACTTCTGCTTATATCCTGAAAAGTAGATTGTCACTTACGGGAGTGAGTTATTTGGAAGCCACCACCTGGTGGCTGGTATTAAAGCCTGAAATGGAGAATGAGGAGGACACACACACATTCCCATTGTTTTTGAGGTATTTGAGAAGAAATGTAACTAAGATAATAGCATTTAACTTCTTCTAGAATTACCTCGTGATTGGTGAAAATAAATTCAAAAATATCTTGAATTCAATATTTTAAATTTAAATAGTATACTTTGCACCTAGGGAGTGAAAAACTGGAAAGTCTCAGAGCACGTGTAATTTATCGGCCTCGGCTTCGCTTTGGCTGATAATCGCGTGCTCTGAGCCTTTCTTTTTTCGATATCATAGGTGCAAATACAATTTTTTGTGAATCCCCCAGCCTAAAGTAACATTTTCAACTCGCTCAGTGGGAGTAAAATGTTACTTTAGTTTGGGGTGGCACAAAAAATATTTAATTATTATAAAAATATTGCAAAAAAAAGGCAGCTTTATTTTTGTACGAATTATTTTTAACTTTTTCGCTAAAATTCAAGTGTTAGCCAAATCACTAATATACTAAAGCATACACCAAATCAAAAATAACAAAATCAAACTTTTAGAATTGTTAAATAAAATACGTTTAATATTTGCATTTAAATGGGTTACATTTATTTACAATTCAATCAATTTCAGTAAACTTTTCCAAGAAAAAAGGAGCCTGACTTCAGTTTTCAGCGCAATGGAAAAAAATATGCTATTTTGACTGGGAATAATTTTGACTGTAGCTACGCGACTCACAGAAACGAGGAAAAGTTAGGCGTGAGTCATTATTAACCGATTCGATTGTAATGTCAGCAAAAACAATAAGATCCGAATTCTTTACGAAATTTGCAAACTGCATGTATTGTAAAAATGTGCGCGCGATTTTCTAATACGAGATTGCAGAGCTATAGCTATACTTGAATTTACATTAATCCATCGGGCTCCATTATTACTTCATCAAGTTTGTAACAAGGCGAGCTAGCGAGAGCACATGGTACCGCACTGCGTCCACGTGAGAGAGTTCGTGCATTGGCTAATGAAAGCTTAATTTCTCAAGCAATCCCAAATACGTCGTTGGATTTCAACGTGTGCGGCAAGCGAGAGACGGTGGCGAGTCGCCTCCTCCTGGTGTGCGCCACTGTATCTCTCACTCCTCTCTACCTATATGCGTCTAATAATGTATAAGCGCAGAGGCCACAAAGGCTATACATAGATTGCATCTATAGCTTCGAAGTGGCATGAAATCGAAATGAGAGGAAGAGAAAGAGATATAGTGCCAGGCGTTAATAATAAACGAATTAGACTCTGGAAGTTCGAGTACGGAGAGAGCTGCACGCTCGCCTCGTCGATCTGTGTGCGGCGCAAGCTAGCTGGCTAGCTAGCAAGCAGCACTCGATGATTGACGGACAAACCTAAGCTGGACATCACATTGCGCGAAGTTTCGTTTGACAAGGGATTGCTTATTTATTCATGTTGATGGCTATTTTCGTAAAATCCATAATCACTTTTATTCGTAAAACATCGGGCGGTACACCTGCAACGGCTAGGCGATATCTTGCAATTTATTTTTACTAGTATGTTTCAAACGCGCTCCTCGCGCGTCAAGTTTTTTATTTGCGTTTCAAGGTTAGTTTAAGATTCAGAAACAGTAAGTTTCAAACGCGCTTCGCGCGCATCAATTTTTTCATTCGTGTTTTGAGGTTACTTAAGTATTAACTGTCTGTTGGCAGTTAGCAATGCAGGCGCTCGAGGCTATCGAGTCAGCTCGCGTCGGGCGTCGTAGTCAGCGTCAGCTAATCAGAGGTCGTTTTAAGCAGCCTTACTTTTCGGCCGTTCTCTTTTTTATAAGTAGAAGATTAATTAATTATTTTCTACACCAACATCCGGTCGCACGAATAATTTGCGCATTGAAAAATCAAAAAGCGAATATATTCGAGGTTGGTGTCTATATCGATCGCGAGCGATTCGAATCAATTCTCAGAGCAAATTATAGTATGAGAATTATTTGTCGAAGCACAATGAAGAAGTTATTTGGGGATACCAAATACATAATATCTGCCAAGTTTGAAGCGGGGCGAGTGACGAGCTCCGCCACTGTTAGCTTTGCTAATAGTTTATTGATAGTAGAGCACTGCAGGTATTGATGATGTCAAAAACAAAAGTTTGTGCAACTACGTGGTGGTGTTATGTACCTACTTTCGCCGGTACTTTATGGTATTGGAAAATTGACTGACTCAACTGCTGCCGTTTGAACAGAACCGTTCATTAATTATTACATTAATTTCATTAATCATTCATTAATTATTAATTATTACATTAGCTTAACTTAAACGTATTATTATTATTATTATTATTATTATTATTATTATTATTATTATTATTATTATTATTATTATCATACATGCAGTAAAAAAATATATACTCGCCATTGGTACTGAATGTTTGAATCGATTCAAATTAACGAAATTATTTCCCATACAGCTAACGACGATGCTGCAGCATTAAAATATGTGTTTTGTACAGCTGCAGTCTGCACTCGAATCCTTAAATTGTTGAGAAGAAAAAGTAACTTCGGCTCAATAGAGGTCTAATTGAATCGATTTTCTTTTCAAAGTCTCGCACAAGCTGCTAAATAATGAAAGCGCTAACAAGTCTCGCGCGCGCGGGGGTGTAAGATAAGTATACGTGCAAGCTTAGAATGACTTACTCATTGCGCGAGAGAAAGATCGAAAGAGAGAGAGAGAGAGAGAAAGAGAGAAAGCAGCCTGCCAGAACCATAAAAGTAGATGGCTGGGTGTATTTAGCGCGGTGTATAAACCTCTAGTCATTCTAGTTTTTGAGACTGTCGTCTTTTAAAAATTCAATAACTTTCCATCGATTTCTCTTACGGCAAAGGCTATCCTCTTTGTCTCGTCGAAATAATTCAAGGCCATTCCTAACCAGTTTATATAGCTACTGCCTATACGCGGTCAACCGGGACCTTCTTGGTCTCTCCTTCCCGGGTGACTCTGCTGGCAGCGCTGCGGTCCCTTCTCATAATTGCTATATTGCTCATGCGTCTTGGCGCTGCTATATAGCGCTGGTGGCGGCACTACAATGTCAGATTCTGGGTATTATCGTGTAGTAGCTCGAGTGTCTGTAGTGTATTACGGAGAGATGCTATTCCAATGATCGATCGCAAAATACGATAGGCTTATACTCGTATATAATCAACCTACAGCCCAGACTACTTGGCCCTGTAGTACGAAGTGTGTTATAAACTGGCTCAATGAGCATAATATACGCATGTGTAAGCTCTTAAACCGAATCGTGTTATTGTGATTTTGCGCTGTGTGCTACATAGATGTTGGTGAGCGACGAGGCAACCATTTCGATTTTTCAAGTGCCGGAACTTCATGTCTTCGAGCGATGATGAATTATTTCATGCACTGGCATCAAATATTAAAACTCTTTTTTTTGGAGCACGCGCACTCGATTCAATGGTGCATCATTTTTTTTTCTGTGCGCAAGGAAACTTGGAATTTCAAGCATAAATTTTGCTGAAATTTATTAATAGACGTTGCGTTTGTAAGCGCGTGCAAGACATTTAGCATCTGGCTCATCGCTTTAAAAAAGTTGAAATGCGCGCATTAAAACATCTGCAATAAAGACGTTTCCTTACTTACTTGTAATGAATGTCACACAGCTAGCAAAGCATAATATTATAAAAGTTTTGCAAGCATACATACTTTTTGTGTATCACAAACTCGCTCGCGCATAACTGCGATGAATTATGTAGCTTTTCGAATATTCTTTAATTCTGCACGAACGTAAAAGTATTTTTTTCGATTACTCATTGATTAGCTTGAGTTACTTAATTTCGTAAAATTATAATCTTCTACTCAGAACGTAAGTACTTGTCGTTAAAACGTAATTATTAAATGAGAAGTAATATGAGTGGTCGATCGAGCTTGGTCATTACAAGAAATACCCATCCGAATCATGCATAAAACCGCTACCAAGGGCTGCCCACACACTGCAGTGCAGAGGCTGGCGTTAAACCAAGCGTGAGAAGGACTCTTAAGTTGAATGATTAAACAGCTGAAAGCTAAATTTTGCGGTGGTGTAAATAGCCTTTACGCATTTCAGGCATCGTACGTAATAAAGCGTTTATTTCGCATTATTAAGATAAAATGGGCAAGCAACAATTCCACGCGCACTTTTACTCGTGCATACGCACATACACAGCGAACTGCAAGGGCTATACATGTATAGTCGTCCGTTTTGTCATTTAAATTCTCTGTGTTAGCGCGTCACATGTCCTGGCTTGCAAAGTTTATTAACATACACATCGTGCAAACCTGGTAGCATATATATTTTCTCTTGCAACACCCATTTTAATACTTGATGCAATTTTAGACAATGAGACGACAAAAAATGGATTGCACGTATATGATATGCTTTTTATTCATAGTAATACCATACCATAACATTGTCGACAAATCACTCAACCATATTTCGAGAAGATTTGATGAGAGAACTGAGCAAAAACTTTGACGTGTGCAATGAATTCAATGCTTAGAAAATGAGAAACCGAAGAAGTTGAGTAAAGTTGTTTTGAATCGATTGTTTTGACGCGAAAGACTGGTCGCAATCGCGCTAATTAGTAATTTGGTTGCACTGCTTCTGCCGCTGCTTTTCTTTTCCCCCTCCCCCCTCTCTCAACTTTTTCCTACGCAGCTCTTGCTCCTTCGATGTCACACGCAGTTATAAATAATGTACTTTACGTGCGAGAGTGGGTTAAAGGTACAGCAAGTGTGTAAATTTTACTTGTCAGCCTGGCGCCGCCGCTGCAGCTACGTACGTCATTTGAAACGGTTCGCGCATATAATGCCATAAAGAATCGAGAGCGAAAAGATAATATGCTCGCAACCGAGCGCGCGCGCGCCTGGACCGGAAAGAGCGAGCTTGCGAGAGCAGCAGTGCGTTTGGGCTACGTGCAGCAGCAGCCAGGCAAGAGAGAGTGAGAAGGTGGCTGTGGGTTGGTAAAGGAGGAAGGAGGAAAAGAAAGAGCACAAAGTGGCTCGATTAATTGCGCCCAGGAGGAGAATAGTATATAGCTGCTCGTGCGAACTACGCGAGCTCTCAAAGAGCATAATATCTCCATCTACGCTCTCTCTCTCTTTCGTATGTAGCGTGCGGATTTATAGTTACATGTAGACTGCTGCTGCTACTACTACCACTACTGCTAATGCCGCACTACAGCCAGCGCGACTAGCTGCGGATAGTGTGCAGCGCTTGCTAGTCTGCTCTAGATTCTTACGCTTGTCCTTTTTTTGATAATGACGATGGTGATACACAGTTGGGCTCGTGCTTTTTTTCTGTCTGTTCTCGAGGAAAGAAAGAAAAAAAAAATAGAAAGAAAGAAAGCGGGGGTGAATCCAGTAGCAGTTAATGATTGATGCGCGTGCAGCTCGGGACTGTGCGCGAGTACACTGCTATACGTAATACTATAGTAAACGAGGGAAGAGATATCCGGTGAGTAGCTTGTAATGAATTAAAGAGCTTGTGCCTGCCCTGGAGTTTTTCATGCGCTCACTTTACTACTGCTGCTGCTGCTGCTGCTGCTGCTGCCGCTGCTGCTACTGCAGATGGGAATCCGTGTGTATGTGTGTGTGTATACTGGTGTGTACATAGGCAGTAAATTCAAGGAAGTCGCGTGATGCATTGTAGGTTTTTGGAAATCGAGGTCGCTAGATAGAATAATATAAGCTTCATGGCTGCAAAAGCTTTGCGGCCTCGTGAGCTTGCTCACCTGCACACCCTTTGACTGACTAGCGGCTGCGTTTGTTGATACATTTTATTATATACAGCTGAATAGTTATGGCGGTTTAACGTCTAAAAACTTTCTGACCTCCGTGCCAAGCTTTTGCGGATTATCGGAACGCAAAGGCGGACGGACCTTCGTGGAAAATTGATTTCGTAAAAAAAGGGGTGGGCGACGCGAGTGCGCGTTCACTCGCGCTGATCCTTACACAAATCCCGAGCGTAAAATAAAATTCTAAAGAAATTACACACACGCTTCTATACAATCTACAAGAAATCATGTACTCGCAAAGCCTCCCCCCACCCCTACCCCTGTTTCTCCTGTCGTTCTCTGATTTTTATCGCCGTGTATAGCGAAAAGCTTACCCATGCGCGCGTTCCACGTCGCCGCTGCCGCCATCGCTGCTGCTGGTGCATGCAATTTTCAGGGACACAACTCTCTGTTGTGCTATTGACTTCACCTATACTGCTGGAATAATGAATGTTATGACTAAAATAGACCACCACACACGATTGTCACGGGAGAGAGAAAGAGAGAGACAGAGGAAAGCAGAATGAGAAAATTTATTACTGGATAGTAAATAGTCGAGCGATCGCTGCGCAACGTTATTCTTTTTTTTGTTTTTTATACGTCACAATGTGACGTATGTATTATATGGATAACGAGCACAGCTCTTGCAATTCTGCATTATTGAGAACTTGCTCATTTATTATATAATTACGGCCCAGCTAATTATGACGTCTGTTACTGGGGGAACGTCGCACGATTTTATTGAAAATTACGACAAATTGACTTTGAATTTGCTGGCGTAGAGATCGGTGAAGCGAGCTTCCGTACTACTTCATACCAGCCGTGTCTAATTAACCGCATTCTCGGGAAATATCATCTGAAAGACCCTTCTTAAACTGTTTACGGGTAATTTTAGCAGTGCATCAATAAGATAAAGTAAATACGTCGATAAATGTATAAGTTGCGCTATAGCCAGCATTATATAGGAAAAGTTGAAAGTTTGTTGGTCACTTGAATTTCTCTGAGCGCAGTTGCTGCCGAGGATCGAGAGACAGACTTGGTGGTACGTTATATACGTAGCTTGTAGTAACCAAACGAATCGCTCTATAAAAGTCGCGCGCCGATAACATTTCAGTCGGGCTTCGCGCTATGACTCTCGGGCTATATTCCAACCAACTTATGTGCGTGCAGCATCGATCTGTACATGTATACACAGTCAAGCAGGATCGCGACGTAGTATTTTCTGTACAAGAGAGAGGGAGAGACAGACGATATAAGTATACGCGCACCGTACGCATTTACGTGTAGCGGCTTGCGAGTCTCGAGCACAGTCAGTTTTCGCTCGCGCGCACGGGGTATGCACGGCGAGGATCGGACTCGGATAAAGTTGGAGCTGTATCGTAAATGCCTTACGAGACTCTCTACGAGAATGAATATATATACACCGAGCGGGAAAGCCAACATCGAACTAACCGAGATAAAACCTTACAGTCGTAGATATATATGCACTCTCGGATGCCACACGCGCTGTTTATAAATACCAGGCGCCGACGTATATCGCGAGAACTTTATTAAAGCTGTTATTACAGAATACAAGTCAATACGCCAGTATCGGCTACAGATAAAATTAATCTGAGCTTTTTTCGAAATTGATTTTTCTGTTGGTATTTTTTTTTGCATAAGGTATATCACCCGTGTATGTTTTGGTAGCGGCATTACGAAACATTTCCAGCATAGAAATGCGGAATTTTATTCTCCATTTTTAAAAATTATAAGAAAAATTATTACTCTACCACTAATTGTTTTTGGTGTTTTTTTTATTTATAATTGTGTTACAAATATTAAGCACATTTTGAAAGATCTGAAAATGATAACTAATCGTTTCAAAAACTTTAGATCAGTTTTCAATCATTTTAAATACGATAATAACTCCTTAAGTCCACCGCTAGATGGCGAATACCTTTATCTGGGAGTCTACAAGTGAAAAAGCAAAACTAATTGCATGAACAAAGTATCGTTTTTCAAAAATCCCCGATAAAAAAATTGAATGTATAACCTTGAACCTCAGAACAGGTTTTTAGAGTTAGAGTTAGAGATTTTATTAGGCCAAGGACTCAAAGTGGCCCTGTGTAGCCTGGCTCAATATATCAAAAGGTATACAATAGCAGTGTATAACTATTTACATAGAATGCGGAAGAAATATATTTACAAGAATAAAATATATACAAAGAAGACACTTCACGATGATAGTCACATGCTGATCATCCGAGCATTTGCGCATAAAGAGATGTCTCGAAGTCATTACTGCGATACCAGGCCTGCAAGATCTCCGGCAGTTTAAAAGTTCATTTTCAAGCTTATTATAAAGCATCTTTTGAAATCAAGCAATATTAGTAATTATTCAAAAGTACTTTAAAATATTGGTATTTTTTCGAAAAACGCTAAAAAAGTTCAATCGGTAATACTAATTATTACTTCAGCTAAACGAGTTTTATGAATAATAATCTAATTTTCCAATTCATTATAGATCTATATCTATGATGATTAAATGTGCCAAAGCTCTTGTACCAGCGATACTTTTGCAAAGTTGCACAAAAACTTAGAAGTAGTAGTTTCTCTCTGTCTCTCTATATCTCCAGAAGTTATGCATACTTATCGAAATTCACTCAGTCTATCAGTCCGTACTAGAAGCAAATACTCGCGTACGATAGTCCGTCGAACTTGCTCATACATATCGTCGTATGTACACATGTCAAAGCTGTATATTTACAACTAATCCTTTTAGTGACGTGTAAACTTGCGACTTGGTACGACGTCAGGGAGCACAGCGTTAAGAGGGTCCCTTTTGCGAATGACTTAGCTCTCGCGCGAGCGCTGAAACTCCATCCGTCTGTCTCTCTCTCTCTTTCTCATGCTCTCACTGCAACTGCCATGTGGACTCATCCTGCTCCCATTTCTATGCCGTGAGGCGCGCATAATTTGCTCTCGCGACTCGAACAGGAAGTTTGCGGACGACGCGATGAGCTTCAGAGCTGCTGCTGCTGCTGTAGCAGTTCGTCGCTATATACGTATATAGTACTTAGTATGGGAGTGAGAGGAGTAGCCGCAGCATCCCTGGCTCTTAACGCTCGGCTAGCTGGAGCTCACGCGTGCCCCGTGTATACAGCGAGTAATTACAATGTCAGTAATAAGACGAATATACATGCCAAGTTGGCGCGGTTAGATGACGCTGCTACTACTGCTTCTTGCATTTCTCTCAGTTGAGTCTAATTCTCTTAAAAGAGAAGCTCATACCAGTCGACTACTGCTACCACTACTGCTACTACTGCTGGCCTGTGTAACTTTGCCGGTGAGAGAGAGAGAGGTAGGGAGGGAAAGAGCGACTATTTCTCGATAGCGCATCAGCAGAAGTTTTCAAGAAACTGGATCGAACGCACCGGGGATCCGACGTGACGCGGAGCTTGGTCTCGCTTCTGTACTCCTCGCCTTGCTCAGCCACTCGCTCCCAGTAAATGCAAGGTATAAATAAAGTCAGCGGACCGGGGAGGGCCAGAAGTGATCCGTCGTTTACGAAGCTTCTAACGCGTTTCTAACTATCGGCAAGGCGCGCAACTTTATAGTTTACTCTTCTAGGAGATCGCTCGCACCCAAGGACGACCGATGGACATCATGATGATACGCGATACGCGGCTTAATTAATTTATCGATTGTTAATCAAGTTTTAATGCGCTGAATGATCGATGCTTTATATATTTAGCCGCGCACAAAACTTTGTTGTATTTTGCGGACAACCACATTTTCACCGCGCTCGACGTGATGATGATATTGCTGCCGCGTTGTTGTTGGCGTTAACCCCTTGCACGAAGCGCGCTTAGTTTGTCGATAAGTCCGGCTCTCTTCTCAGCTATTGGTCAAAATTATTTATTCGCTGGAATTTTGACACCGACGATGGGTAACGAGTGGCCTTTTCCAAAGTTTTTCATACCTATTAATTCAGTGGCATGCACGAGCTAACTCAAGTGACACACCTGCTATTTTGCTTCAACCAATATGTTTTTTGAATGTAATTATTTCTACCAGAAAATATGTAAAGATCGAATCAACAGAATTATTACGAACCAAAATAGAACACTTGCGGGATAGTCAATTATTATTATTGAACGAGAAACAAAGCAAGACAATTTGTACGAAGTTAATTATTTTACAGAAAAAGAAGACAAAGAAAATAAAAAGATGGTTGATGTTTTTAGCTCGTGTCGTAGCGTTAGTAAAGTCTATCACAAAAGTACGTGCTTTCTCTCGACTGCTTCTAAATTTCAAATCTTGACAAATGAAACATTTATCATTAGACTTGTCTGATGATGAGGAGGTGGGTATAAAATGAGGGGGTGGCCTGTTCTATGGCGGTAGTATATATGCACAACGCAAGTTCGCAAGGCAGATTTCGATTACGCAAGTTCCTTCGCCATTCATTTCCACAAAACTTATTTAACTCACCGTGGATTTGTGGTACAAGCAACATGCCAAGAGATAAATATAGCTCTCGGGCGCGTGAGATTCGTGTAGATGTTGCGCTATACCTCTCGGTTCATAAGCCGGCCGAATGATCACACAGGAGTATTTGTGTCGTGTATTTGTATACGAGCAAATGTATTATAAAGCGCTAAAGCGTAGACTTGTGGAGAAAATGATCGAGCGATTCGAGAAGTTACGCGTCTCGAGATATAACTCAACTTCGCCCGCGCAAACGCTTTGGAGCCTCGAAAGAAGCTTTTCGAGTTGCAGTCCGACCCAAGCTTTTACACGCAACAGAAAGTAATAACGCTGATGCACGTACATGTAGGCGTTGCAAATCTATGCACAATCGTATGTTTATTAGCTTTCGCACGTACGAGAAAGTGCTACATGTTATTCGTAGCGCAGCGGGCGAGCTGTAAATCGTTAAATACATATATCCTGATCCCGATGATTTTCTCAGAAGCCAGTTTTACTGCACACTGGGCGATCGCCCCCAACTACCACATGCCGGCCAGCGATGGATTGAAACTCTACGTGCCTTTACCTGCGGAGTCTAGTCTCCCTTCCCGCGGCTAGCTCGCGTGTACTTGTACATGAGTATACAATCCAACGTTTCTCAGGGTTGTGCGGCTATAGAAAGATACTGTACAAATAGATTGAAGCAAAGTTAACTTCGATTATTCGAGCGCTAGCATTTGTCAAGATAAATGTCATCAACGTGTGATAGCTATTCTGACCATTGGTAAATTTTTATTTTTTAAAAGGGTAATTTTTAGTGCTCGAATTTGGTCCTGAGTTTTATTTGTTTATTTATTTTAAACTTTTATTGGCTTTATTCTATTTATAAAATTTAATTTCATTCATCGCGAAAGCACCGATCTCAGATTGATAGCATGAAGCGATAAAATTGAATCTAAGTATTAAATAATCTAGAAACGATGATATAAAAGTGACATATTTATCACTGCGTTGTCTCAAGTAAACTGAATTAACAATTAGGTTACAGGAAATACATAGACATGAAGAAATGTCAAAGAATACTTGAACGCTGAATTATAAAAATAAAACGATTTCTGACTTCGAGTTGTAAAAAACTCCAGGTTTGGTACAGTATTAAAACGAACAAAAAAATGGATAAAAAGTGTCGAGTAGTAGTAGTAGTAGTAGTAGTAGTAGTAGTAGTAGTAGTAGTAGTAGTAGTAGTAGTAGTAGTAGTAGCAGCAGCAGTAGCAGCAGCAGATGAAGCAAAGCTTCTGCCGCGAGGAAAAGTTTATGCAACATTCTTAGTTCAGGGTTCCCTCTTGAAATGATGATGAAGAGTGCGCGGCAGCTGATTGCAAATATTAACTTTCTTCAAGAGGAAGAATCGAGAAAATGCGAGCAGTCCTCTATCTCTTTGCTTTTTTTCTTTCTTTTTTATCTGCTCTCGCATTCAGTATTTGTATTTATATAATGTTTACATCCATATGTATATAGACGCATGCTGCTGCTGCCGCCGCTGCTGCTATCGCTGCCAAAAGCGGCGCATCACAATTTATTCAACCTGTTTTACATAATCCAATCACTCTTTGGGATGCCTCTCATCAAAACGTAATCCTCAAGCGCTAATTAAGACATTTTGAAATTTGACGTTCCAATGCGCTGATTCCAGCTGTGCCGACTTATTCATTCTCTCCCTCTCCCTCTCTTATTATCTCCAGTAAAACAAGCTTTATGCAAGTATACGTATAGTTATAATAATATTTGTATACCTCATTCGTTTCTCTCCGCACCCATTCTTATATAGTGATATCTATTCGTGCTCTCAAGAGTCAATCTTCATCTTCGCATAGTCATCATTTCCGGGCTTTAGCTTATGCTTCTATAATAGCTGAAGATATGTATAGTTTCAAGCCTGCTAATTTTGAATTTCTGTCTATGTCTTAATATAATGGCAATTATTTGAATCGTTCGTTTTCGTAGTCATTGACGCTAGCAAGGCAAGAGTACTATTTAACTTATGGTGAATTAATAGTATATTACTGCCCTAAGCCGCGAAAAACAGAAAAGTTCCAGAGTACGTGTAATTAGTGGCCGAGGCGAAGCCGAGGCCGATAAACACGTGCTCTGGAGCCTTCTTTTTTCGCGACATAGGCCTGTATACTATTTTTCATACACAGTGGCCCGAAAATCGCTTTTCCCGCTTTACGCAGCGGCGGGAAAGTAATCACTTTCGGGCCGCTGGTATGAAAAAGCAAAAGATTTAGTAACTTATCTAGCTTTTCGTTGGAGTTCAAGTACAGTTAAGTTTAGTTTAATTCTATGGCCTAAAAAACTTTTTTAGTTAAACCCTTGAATCAACTTTTTAAATAATAACCAATTTTATTTTACGACTTTGCTATATTTTATCGATAAAAATTGTATATTTGCTAAAATTGATTATATTTACACAATTTTCACTTCGGTTTACTGAAAGCTTGAGTGAGTTTTCACAAATGAACACACTATATGGGCTAAGCCATAGTTGGCGTGATGGTCAAAAAAATTTTTTTTCTTTAATTCTGTACTTTTGAAGAGTACATTGAAAAGTGAAAATCCTGAATTTTTCAGCCCTCTAGGTCCAACCCTATTGGATTTTCAGGGTCCTAAAGTTGAATTTTCTTTTTCTGCTGATATTCTGCTTACAATTCTGATTTTCTAGGGTTAATATGAAAAAATTGTTGAATCATGGTTTTTAATGTAAAATTTGATGTAGAATTCAAATTTGTACTTAAAAATCATATTAACAACTTAAAACCCCATAAAAATGATATTTTCCTGCATTAATACTGTCACTGTGCAGAAATAAACGTGTTCGTATCCAGCGATATGGTCAATATTGTAATATGTTCATCGATACATCAAATTACAACTTCTGATAAATTTTGGTTATCGGCAGACAAAGAGAATTAATTATTGAGCTTAATATCAGTCAAAAATCAAGGAAAATTAGAGAAAAACCATGTTTCTTGACTGATATTAAGCTCAATAATGAATTCTCTTTGTCTGCCGATAACCAAAATTTATCAGAAGTTGTAATTTGATGTATCGATGAACATATTACAATATTGACCATATCGCTGGATACGAACACGTTTATTTCTGCACAGTGACAGTATTAATGCAGAAAAATATCATTTTTATGGAGTTTCAAGTTGTTAATATGATTTTTAAGTACAAATTTGAATTCTACATCAAATTTTACATTAAAAACCATGATTCAACCATTTTTTCATATTAACCCTAGAAAATCAGAATTGTAAGCAGAATATTAGCAGAAAAAGAAAATTCAACTTTAGGACCCTGAAAATCCAATAGGGTTGGACCTAGAGGGCTGAAAAATTCAGGATTTTCACTTTTAAATGTACTCTTCAAAAGTACAGAATTAAAGAAAAAAAATTTTTTTGACCATCACGCCAACTATGGCTTAGCCCATATATCAATTGTCGGACGGAGGAAATTATTTTATTCTTAATTATTTTCTCATATTGAAACTAAAATTAATTAGATTTAATTCTTTTAATTTAATTAGATTCGATAATTTTTTTCATTTCCTGGAAATAAAAATATCATTCGATTAAAACTGCTTATTATGCCTGTGACTGCTGGTTTATAAAAAATTCAGAATAATGTTTCCCAAATTACATTAAATATTTTAAACTTAACTACGATAGAAACCAATCAATGCTGTTCAAATTGTTTATATAAGTTTTATAAATTTGTTGAGCTCCAAAAATTGTAAGCAAAGAAGATAAGGCGAAATTGATCTTACCGCACAATACTTCGGCATTGTTGATAAACGCACATTTTTATAAATCAAAATTTTTTTATATTCAACGTAGCGAAAAATGAGAAAAAATAAATCAAATTGCAAATGGTACGAGTTCGACTTTTATTACTAGGCTAAATTCGAAAAATTTTCCGTGTTAGGGGTACCGTGAGCTGACGGCACGCGTATAAGCTGCCGCGAGTTTTGATGTTTGCGTTGCCTGAGCACGCGCCGAGCTTTATACTAATGTTCATACACGCGTATCATAAAACGGCGAAGGCGACACGTTGATTTACCGGAAGGAATAATTCTTCCTCGCGTGGAAAGGCGCCGCAACGAATTTTCTACGATTTGAGCAGCCACAACTCCCCACGGCCTCATAACATACACACTACGCGTTTTCACGTGTACAGCAGTACATATACATATATATCAAATAAGGCGAAGAAACATAGAATGCACAACTCATGAGATTGTAAAACCTCAAGAAAGCTGGGAACACGCGTTACCACGCCTCGCTCTTTCATCCGTTTTCTTTTCTGTCGTTCACCTTGTTGCAATATGACTACTACCCATGAATCTGTTGACTCTTCAAATGATTATTAAACGCGTACATGACATTGAGAAAAAGCTCAATGGAGAAAAAAGCTGAAGCTAATGAAAACCCGAGAGAAACGGTGAGTATGAATAGAATGGAAATTGATTGAAATTGATAGGAAAAGAAAGACATTCTTATGATTAATAGAAGAAAACAGAAAAATATAAAGTTTGCAGGCTAGTGAATACGTTTTTAATAAAACAGACGAGTTGAGAAAGTCCGGAGAAAGGTAAAGAAAATATAAAAGAACAGAAGAGAGGGAAGCACAGGAAAAGAGAGAAAGAAAGAGACAGAGAAAAAATGTCGGTGGTAGAGTTGAAATAAGAAAGCGAAAAGTGAAAAAGGAAAAGTGGAAGCTAGTTACGCGGCTCAAAGTGCTAAAGTTTAAATTGACTTATCACTCGCCTTACTTTTTTCTTTCCGATTATATTGTAGCAATCGTGTAGAATACTCAATTTACGCAGATATTGAAGCTATGATTAGTTAAAACTATGGAGATGGAGTCGTCTCCAGCAATTAAATAAAATAAGACATACGTTCAGGGAACTGATTTTTTTATTTAAGTCAACGTGCCTAATATCAACCAAAATTACCTGATTCACAAGGATTTAAAAAAATCAGTATGAAATAATAATATCCGAAAAATTTTATCGTTGTCAAAAAGACGAAAGCAAAACGAATCGTTATCGCTAAGCTCAGCAATTGCCTCAGCGAGCTCTCGTTGAGTCTCGACGCTTGCACGTGCAAAGCGATTATTACGACTGCAAGCTCACTTGCTGCGCGCGTGTGTCTCATTTCGTGTAAAGTTTGGCAAGTACGTGTGAATGCATATTTAGTCCCACCTCTCTTGCCGCACACTGCAACTCGATCGCACGGAAATACCGGTAGATACTAGTTGTACAGCTTCACGCTATTATTATGCCGCAGTATCGTACGATGGCTCCGATGCGATTGCCAATTAACGAGTCTTTATCGGTATACTACCAACCCTGCGGAATTCGCATTGCAATGGTGAGAAAAGTAACCGTATCCAGAAGCTGCAATCGAATCTTCAGTTAACTTGAATATTTAAAAACGCGATTTTGAACATTTTCTCCGTGAAAATGTTACGAATTAAAATTTAATTCATTTCGAAACATTCTCATCTTTTATTTAGCAAAAGCACATGATTTGATTGCATAAGTAGTATGCTAACATTTTTTTTACAATCAGACGAGCGAATACATGCGAATTGTAAGTGCAGGTAGAGCGCCAAATGAAATTAAAAAGCAAAAATTCTTATGAGCTTTTATCAACCGACGGTTCAAATGACACACACATATACCGATACAATAGGCATGATTATACAACTATTCAAGATTTTTTACCTGTTTGTATCTTTTTCAACGATTTAATGCGTATGGGTCGCTAAAACAAAGTAAAATTTGAAAGGAAATTTCAGAGTATTGCGCGTACTCGAGAGATTCGTTCTTTTTCAAAAAAATCATATAGCTCCCACGCCCCATTCCACGCATCTATGTACACACTCCTACACATGAAACAATCCAATCCAATTTTGCTGGAGCATGCTCATAATGCAACTGACGCGTGAAGCGGGCAGGCAAGCGGCAACAAAGACACTTGCGCCGTTATTCCATGTGTATAGGTACGCGCAGACACACAAGGATAAAATACGTTTTATTATACACATGCAGAGCGTCAGCGTGCCACAAGCGAAAAACTTCAAAAATACTTCATAACTACTCCGCGTATATATGAACATGTAATACGCACGTGGTGTATACGTATCGTTTTTTCCTAGGCTCGAAAAATAAACAAAAGTGTACGAGGAAAAATCTAGATAAAAAAAATGGTTATCAAAAAGAATTTGAATGAAATGCATGGTGCAGCATGATGTATATACCGGATTTGTATCAATACGCTTCGTTAAAAAAAAGTTGAAAAGCAGAAGTTAACCGGGAATGAAAAAAAGCCTTTCATTCAGAGATTGCTGAGCAAACTTTGCGCTAGCTGCGACCGTTTTAATCGACTTTTATCTTCAATTTCATTTAAAGCTATTTTCCACTTATTTTATATTTTATTTTGCTCTTCCATGGCAGAGAGTGGCATATCTGTATATGACTGATTCTCTGTAAAATTAAATGGTCAATTTTTTTTAATAGCAATAACCTTGGATCTAAGAGCAACGTCATTTTAAGGCGTTCGAAAAAGTGTGATAAGGAGTCCCAGGGATTTTAATAAAATTTATGTATAGGGATATGTATTCTACGTACAAAAATTTGCGCTCCTGGGCACGTCATCTGCTTCGCGCACTCGTTGCATAATGTACTATTTCATAAACTTCTTCATCTTGAATTTGTGTTACAATTAAATGACCGTGCGTGTAGTAATACTCATAATATTCTAAATTTTATACGGATAAGATAGACGCCTTCTTTACCACTAGCCTTATATTCTATGCAATTTATCGTTAAATAATTAGTATTATTGTGGTGATTAGAGCTTAGGAAAGAAATTAAAAACTTGTCTTCGAATCTATCCCAAAATTTCCAGTTTAGTAGATGCATGTATTTCAAAACATTTTAAAGAACATTTTTTCGGTCAATAGGCCATTTTAATGTTGAACATATCTACCGGGGTTCATGACAGTTATAAAACATTTTTTTGGCTATTCGATTTTGCAGGGAACCGGCCATATGTACAAATAGGATGCCGAGTCTTTCTCTGAGAAACATGAAAATTAGCCGTCGAGTGCTGACAGGATTGCCCGCGCGATCGCATCAATAATGTAATGTTGAATGTATGCGGTCGGTAAGCACAAAGCGGAATCGCCGCTGCCATCCTCGATTCACGCTCCAAACTCAGCAGCTATCCGCCGCCGCGAGACGCGGTAAATCAGTCTTCCAACGACGAGTTGAGCAGTGCACGTACGTGCACACATATGCGTTGCATACATAGTTGCAGTTCTATTGAAATACTATGTGTCTGTGTGTGCGTGTGTTGGAGCTCGCGTGTGTGAAGTCTGAAGCATTGTCGCAAATAAGAAAGGCGGGCGCAGCACGCGCGTTACAGTTGAATATAAGCGACGAGCTACCAGGCGCACGTCAGCAACGTATGAAAATTAAAACGGTATATCACGTGGAAATCTGGCTAGGCCAAGGAAGAGTGAGGAGCTTTGAAGGAACATTATGAGAGTGCAAGAGCGAGACACAGAGAGGCAGTAGCAGCAGTGGCGGGGGCGTTGGCGGTGGTGGCTCCAAAATTTTGAATGAATCCGGAAAATGCATTTAAGCGCACCGAGCTAGAGGTGCCGAGAAATAGAAAATAGCTCGTCGCATGTGCTGCGCATCACGTATGCGCACGTGTCTGCTCGCGTATTTATGTATGTATGCACCGCTACAGACGCGGAATATCCTCCAACGTTTTCCCGTATACACGTAGACAGTTAACTGTAACTCGCTGAACTTCGCAGTGCACGAAGAGGACCGACGACCGACTCCGCACCAAAATTCACTCAGCAACACGGAAAGAGTTGCGGCTGCGTCGAGTGCTTTTCATGCCAGACGCGGTAAAAAAAACTACAATATGCAATCCACAATATGTACTAGAGCTGTTAATGAAATGCACTTGTTATTGTACACCGAACGACGAAGGCTTTACTATACGTATGAATGAAAATTGCTGTGAGTACTTTTTCAACTCCCTTTTCCAATCTTTTGTCTCATTTTAATTACTCTATGAAAGTGTGAATTTTGTATCAATCCATTTCAGTCAATTTTATATTTTATTTAATTTCATGACATATTTATCAAAAAAGTACCAATAAATTATTAGCCACCAAATGTGAACTTGACATTTTCAATCGCAACGCACTAAGAAAACGTCCCTTCCTTTTACTTTGTGTTTCCGTTCAGAATCCCATCATGAATAGCCCTTAGCCGATACAAATATCGTATATCTCTTTAGACATCATATAAGTCGCTAAAAATTTTTCTACAGCTGCGATTACGCTTGATATGCGCAATCAGTCCATTTTGCGTATGTCGCGTCTGGACGTTATTATCATCCATAATAAAGTAGCACATCTGAAGCGAATTAAACACGCTGTGACAAGTCACCATGTTACAACCCTGATGGATGCAAGGACTTTTAACGCTTTTTTGGATGTTAATTGCTTGACTCAAATAACATCTCAGCATATTTCTGTATCGTAGAAAACGCGCTTTTTATGCTCGAAAGATTAATTAACGGCTTGTGAGTTCTTTGTTTATTTCTCGCTGGCCTTATAAACAACTCAAAGTTTCGAATAACATGAATTTTTTTGCACGAATTGTATACGACATTATACCACTCATCCGCTTACTGTATATAATTTTATCAACGACGCTTTATGTATTCATAATAAATTTTTTTCTATCCAGGCATTGGTATCAATATCTACGAAAAGTTGAATAAAAGCACAATGTGTTTTTTTAACGTTTTAAATAATTTAAACGGGGTTTACTTGACGCAAAAAGTTAATTTTAAGTGGATCTTCAATTAAACATATTTTTAATTAAACCAGAATTATAAATATTGTATTTGCAACTGAATGATATTTTATGTTTTACACAAATCGAGCCATTTTCAATTGAAAATAAATTCGAGTGATCTTATAGAATATTAGAGTCACGTACCTACTAACAAACCTGTCATAATACACCATCCATTTGCCAAGAGGTAAAATTTCATTTTTTATCGGAAGCAGATCTTGCTGAGAGCTTCTTCTGCTTTATCGTCGCAACAAATCTTTGTCTTCCTTTGTTATATTTTGCCATTTCAAACAATTAACTTTTTGAATACTTAAAATAGGGAAAAACAATGCAATTGTGATCAGTTTGACTCGAACAGCTATTTCAGTACTTAATAGAAATATTCGAAACGTATATTTTTAATGAGCATACCGAAAACACTTGAAAATAATTTTTCCAATTTAGACGACCTACTTACTTTTGAAACAAGTTCATTAGCATGTTGCAAATTTATTGCGCTTTATGTACGAAGCGACCAAGTCATGACTTAAATATTTTGCGTTAATTCGAAAATGTTTATCGACCCTAATTAATCTATTAAAAAATTGAAGGTTTCTCTTACCCCGTAACACGTGAAAACATTATTTCAATCAATAAAAAAAATTATTTATGAAAGTTTAATTAGCATTTACCGAAACTTTTTGCGACGCGTTTGAGAAACTTTAAATCAAAAATAATATGAGGCTCACGTACATAAAAACGAAATTTTATCGAATTACTTGCTTCAAAACACTAATAAGCTATAAAGTTCCTTAACTTTTCGGAGGTTTCACAAGTACATTGCTCTCATCCAATGTCAGATTTTCTTTTGTTTTATGTATTTTCTCCGCGCAGTAAGAGTTGTTTCTACTACTTTTAAATGTAGACATTATTCATATGAATAATTACAAAACTTAAATTTGGATCGAAACTAAAACCCATTAACTTATTATTTTCTGTTTGAACAACAAAGTTGGTTACAAGTTATTTTATTATTTTTTTACGTTAACTTATCGCGAACAAAAACCGCACAAAGTTATGGTCGTTTTTATCATCTACACCCGCACTCGGAACATGATGAATTGTATTACTTGCTTGAACTATATGAAACCTATCAAAACTTTAATATCGGATGCATACAATTATTTCAATAATATTTGGAAACATTTACAGTCGAAAATGCTTTTGTCATCATTTTTACATGAACTACTTGCAAAGCTACAGGCAAGCCATTGAGACACATCAAACTTACAATGAAATAAATATCATTTATAAGTACAAAAACAATACAAAACCTATTTAATTTGCTGCATCTGTTATTTTTGAAATATCATATAGATAGTATGAACTTTATAATTGGTTTATTTTAAATACCATCTTTAATTCATAATCCCGAGCCTGCGAAATGTTTTATAACCTTTCCAGATGCATGAAATATTCTTTCAAATCCAGCGGTGCAGGCATAGAAAATATATTAATTCTTCACCGTAGCCTGATTTACTTTATAGAGGAACGAGATATATTTTATGTTTACTCTATAACTCAAAGCTTATCATTTTGTCAAACTAATTTATATTCATTGTAAATTTGTATTATCAATCAATTTAACTAAATTTTAAATATATTGATTGATAAATATTAAATGATTTTTTGAAAGATTGTAAACCTTATATCTTAAAATTACTATGTTATAAAATGAAAAAATACTTTAGTCTATATTCTACAAGCGAGGTAGTCACTATTTATATCAGGGTGTTCAACTAATAAGTCAAAAAGTACTTAATAAAATGGAAACTAGAAAAAAAATAGTGAAAAAATGAAATCAAAGGCGATAGATTCATTTAAAATCGATGAATAAAAAAAAGCAGTCAGAAACCGCTGCGAACCTCTGCGACTAAGAACAAACGAGCAGAAGGGTATACGTTTCAGGAAAAGCGACGACGTCAAGGTTATTAGCGAGATAATTGCGCGGAATGCGACGGAAAATGCTTGGCTGTTAATTATAGGCGGGTGTCGCGCTTGCTCGAACGCCAAAGAAAATCGCTAACGCCTAGAACACTGACAAGCAAACTCGGCAGTTCAGAGCTTTGAATATATATGTGCGTATATTTTAGGGTGCGCGTCTGCATGGCACTCAAAGATTGAAAGTATACACAAGAAAGGCAAAACGAAGCAAAGCCATTTCAGCAATCCCTTCTCGAGTTGAGAAAGTGATTCACTATAAATGACAAGAATTAAAAAAACCAGTAATCAATATAATTATTGAGTCACATTTTGATAAAAAAATAATTTACTTTTTTAAATGAAAATTGTGCACTCGTTATTTTAACACGAATACTTTTCAAGATTTCTAGAATTTCGTGTAAGATTACCTTGCTAAAAAAGCCGAGAAAATAAACACATATACAGATATTTGTTGATAAGCAATACATTGAAGTGATCTAAGGGTATATTTGTTGAGAATTCAATCTAGTTTACAAATATGTAAACCAAATTGTCCTACGAGGTCTGGTTCAAAATCTCGTTTTCGAGCCTATCACAGAGCTTCCTCTATGAGGAAGCAATAAAGTACGGATTTAAACGGTAGTAAAAAAGGAAGCAATTATTCATGAAGATATTTTTTGGAGCCGAACGCACGATCATTGCATTCAAAATCTCTTTCAATAAGATGCGTTGACGGTGCTGAGAGCAAAAAGGTGCGGTTTCAGCAAAACACAACGATGACGTCGGCGCATCTATCCGCGATCTCTCTACACGGCTGTTTCTCACGGTCACGCGTCTCAAAGAAAGTACATCAAGCGTGTAATGGCACATCTATAGTAGAGTTGGACGATATAGATAAGCCGTAGCTTAAACACGAGAGGATTACAGTTTGTGTGTAGTCGACATGTACATGTGCACGCCTAGAGCATTAGCTGAGTTTGCGCGCGCGCGAGTTTAAATTGGCAAGTTGACTGTACACTCAGAAACAGACGCACACTTAAAACATGAAGGTTATCAGCTAGCTTTTATACATATCATACATATTGTACGCTAT
Organism: Trichogramma pretiosum; assembly: GCF_000599845.2. Taxonomy (NCBI): domain Eukaryota; kingdom Metazoa; phylum Arthropoda; class Insecta; order Hymenoptera; family Trichogrammatidae; genus Trichogramma; species Trichogramma pretiosum. The sequence continues at coordinate 5,210,990 of NW_019641698.1, forward strand.
ACATCGTAGGGTAGCCGACACAGTGATTGACTGTTACCCAGTGATTTTGAAAAATATGCTACGAAAGACAATGAAAAATCCATTTGTATGAGTGTTATTCAATTCTTCAGCGAACGGTCTATCTTATTTTCCATGTCCAATTAGTATATAACACGGAAAAAGTATAGTTATCTCGAGTACAAAAGTAGTCATATACAGGTTGAAAGAGGTCAATCACTGGGTTAAGTACCTTACATTATATTTACAATATATTTCATCATTCCGGTATGAGTATTTCATTCATTGAGTGAACGATGGCGAGCGGTTATTAAAGAAGAGTCTTTTTCCGCTTCGTAAACAATACGGAGACTCTAGTTATTTTTTATAGTATAATAGGATGTATCATAGTAGAGTTAGTATTTTTTTACTATATTTAATAAAATAATAAGTATCTTTTGTTATAATCAATAACGCTATCCAATTTTACGAAAAGGGTACGCAGTAACACTAAGATCCAATGAGAGCAGGAGTATATCACGTAATCTTGAAACGAATGGCAGCTATTATCCAGCAAGGTTTTATGAATTTATCATCACGTCAAGACGGTTAACTAAAAAAAAATGATATATTTTGAATATTTTTAACGCAAGTTTTACAAAATCCCGGGTTTCATAAAGTCCTGTCGTACACGAAGAGCGTGAAAAAAAATGAAAAGTGCGAATCAGTCACCAATGCAGTCTCCGCTGCACTGCACATCTGCACGCGGCAGAATACGTATTTTGCCAATTTATGGCGATACTTCGGACTCGATTCTCTTTCCCGTATACGATGGTACTATAACGTATAGTCGAGGCCATCGGTATTACGATTACGAGGGTCTCGAATAATACCTCACGCCGTATGTGTGCAGTGTGTTGGCTTGGTTGTGTCGTGCACGAAAGCTCGAGACAGGAAGAATCATTTCCAAGCCGCTCGCGCGTCGTACGTAGTGGCTGCTGTAGCCGCATCAAGGGCTACTTTTTCGCTGAGTTTTCGTTCGCCGAGTCGCACGTATAAAGGTATCCGACGGAATTGCGTCTCGTGACGGCTAGTAGCCAGTCTGTATGTGTGTGTACGTGTACGCGCAAGCTCGCAAGTCCAAGCTTACAGCTATATAGCCAGGCTGATACGATACCCCTAAGGCTCCTCCGCTCACGCGCGCGCGAACAAGGAGCGCGTCACGTGCGCTTGGCACGCATCTACAGCTATATACGTAGCTCGGGGTTCGCCAGCCAGGGTCGAATATATATAAATGTATATACATATAGGGTATAGGTAGGATAGTAAAGAGATGAGCCGGAGAGCGAGAGCAGCCCATCGCGTAGCAGCCCGAGCCGAGCGACAGAACCCATCAACGCTGAAAAGCGATTGTAAAACCCGTTGATTGATGTCGTTCGTTTTCACCTACGTCTGCTCTAGCGGAACTATAGCAAATTTATGGATTTTTTTCTTTTATCCTTTATTTTTCATTTTTCTCGTCCTCCCACTTTTGCAACTTTTCCTCTTTCGGTTCTCTATGCCGGTGGCTGGGCCATGACTTGACGCTGCCTCGATTCTGGCTCTGCGTTGCTGCAATTGGGTTCGGCACTTTTGCGATTTTTGCCACGATTCGCATCGAGTGGATCAGTTATAACTTCGTGAGAGTTGTAAAAGCTTAGAACAGTGCGCAACTGCGATTTGCAGCTAAGCGGATTTTTTACCGTAAAATTAGACTGTACAAGGAAGGGGTTTTTAATTAATTTTTGATTTAATTCACAAGGATTGGCAAGGTTTTGCGCTCTTCGCTCTACATGAAATTGCGTATAAATTTTTTTCGTTAAAAATTGTATTAAATGTTTCATGCAAAAAAAAAAATAATAATAATAATAATAATAATTGTAATATTAATTCAGAAGCAGAAAATTTTTCCACGCCCTAGTATAAATAAGCCATTAATTTAAAATACAAATATTTTCAAACTAAAAACAGGAATCCAGACATGCGCGTCGAAGGTGCTAAAACCTAGAATAATAAGTGCGCGAAAGAAAATGGATTCGAAAACCAGGATAGGCGTTTCTCCCGAACGCATACATATCGAGTTATGATGGTATCCGGCGAAACTGGGAAAAGCGCGACTCGTTTTATTCAGCCTGCATATGTGTCTCTGTGCTCTAATGCGTATATGCGTACGCGCTTGCCAGTGCGTAGATAGAATTTTTAGTATACTCAGCGCAGTAAAAAAATGAAGCTCGGCTATAGGCTTTGCGCACGCCGCAGCACATATACACTGGCGGCGGCCTAGGTCGTCGCTGTCACCGCCGCCACCGTCATCGTCGTCGTTGTCGTCGTCGTAACCACAGCAGGCATAACGAGCAAGTTTTAATGTATATACGTTATATTTACGTGCTGAAAAGCACTTCTCTGCTACGTTTTACAGCGAATCTCATTTGCCTCTTTTTTTACCTCACTTTCAGCTGACGCTTTTTTATCGACGACTTCGGCATAACAATGTCGTCATTATGTCATAGCAATCACCATTTCTGTGTGCGCTCTTCTATGCGCGTATGTGCTTCTATGTGTGTGTATAATATATATATGCTCGTGGTTTGTGTGGAGAAACACGCGCGTTTTTTTTTTCAACGCGCCCGCAAAAAAAGACCAAGCGGTGCGTGAAAATTGTCGTCTGTGTCCACGCGCGTCCGAGCAAGCAAGCACGCGACTTTATTATGTTATACGTATACAGAACGCGTATAGCGAGAGCAAGTTTAATGAAAGACGAGTGAAATTATACATAGAAAGAGAGAGAGAGAGAGAGAGAGAGAGGGAGAGAAAGCTGGCGGTCGTAGAAGACATCGCATCAAATGCTTTTATGCGCTCACAAAGCTCGACGCGGGGCGAATGCGTTCACGTAAATACTTTTAATCGTGAATTATACACGTTAGAGTGACGCGCCCGCCACGTATTTATACTCCATACTGCTCACCCGTCGCGCGTCGCTCGTGCGGTGCGTTATGTGTGTGTATGTGTATGAGTGCGTGTGCGAGCGGCTTGAATGCGGACAGTAATGATTATATGCAGCCTGTCGGACATGATGAGTTGTACAAGCCACATACGCAGTCGCGCGAGTTTGAAATGAATATTCCTCTGTAGCGTCAGTAGACCAGAATGAGCTCGCGGACATCACCTATGAGAGCCTATAGAGGATTGATTAAACCCATGCGCGCCACACACTTGCGAGAGCACCTATCACCCGTGCTCTGTATTGTATATATAAATATGGACTCGCGGCGCCGGATTAGAGCTTATTTGTATTGCCCACTAATCGAGCTGGAGAGAGATAGAGACGCAAAGCTTTGCAAGCTCAATCATCCGGATTCAAAAAAAAAGTAAAAAAACAATGCCCAGGATCAGAGGCAGAGTCAATGGCGATTGGTAATTTTAATGAATAATTATAATGAGCTAAATCAAAGGCGTGAACAAATCATTGCGTAATAATTGCTGCTGCTAGTTTCGACATACAGTTGAAATGTTCAAACGCGCAACGCAAGCTAGCTGCCACCCCTTCCCTTCCTCTTGCCCTCTCTCTCTCTCTCTTTTCCTCTATCCTCCTCTTTCTCTTCGCCTAGCTGTATATAATTAAAGCAGCTAAGCTGTTTGTACAAATAAGGCACACATATTTTCTCGTTTATCGCTGTTCGATCGATATAAAGATACGCTTCTAAAATACATCGGATATTTGAACTGGCACAGCTCATACACAAATATCGTGAATTGTATTTCGTTTTGATTATCTTTTAATGCGCAAATAGATGAATTATATTCCTTGTTGTATTACTTTTCTCTTTGTATTAATGTATGATAGCTTGGTACGATTTAAATAAGTTCACCAAAATAACTAGAATCGATCGATCTCGCTTTCAGCGCATCGTCTTTAGCAGCAGCAGCAGCAGCAGAGGCAGCAACAGCAAACAAGATCACGGAAGGGATATACAGCGGGTGTGCGCCGGTGGCAGAAGGAAGGTTTGTTGAAGTACTTGGCGTACAGGGTGTCTAGTTGGCTGCACGATCTGCTAGTGGTAGTGCGCACTCGCCCACCCACACACGGACACGCGCTCACGACGGTGCAGCCGCAGCAAAGGTGATTTATTTCACTTAGTCCACCCCCTTTGCCTGGCTCGCGGTGTGACAATGAGATGTTATCGGCCCGTTGCGGCACACAAGCACAGCACGGCGCGTATATAAACACACATCCACACACGAACGCAGTCTCTGTGTGCCTTGTATCGATGACGGCGTATATTCCTTAAGCGGAACCGGCGGTGACCCGAGTGTGACGTTACACGCCCGCCTCAAGCATACCTACATATTTAGCCGGAGCTCACTACTGGCCTGGTATAATATATTATAACAGCTGGTTCCGAGAGTAGACGTGGGCTACTGTAGCCAGGCGCGCTTCGTTGTCGCTAGGCCTGCGCGTCTGTATGCTATTCCGCAGCAGACACACACTCGAGGGACACACTCTACCGGACCGTGGCCTCACGACGATAATGACCGCAGGTCCAAAGTATCCTTCAGCGCATTGTAAGTATACGACTATAAACGTGAATGTGTAAAATATATCAAGAGAGAAGGCTCAATGAAATATCACGATTATAGCTTTGCATTAATTCATTGAGGATCGATTGCACGATTGTTTTTGTGACTTCCTTTTTTTCTTGTTCCATTTTTATATTGAATATACTGATATAAAATTAAAATTTCATTGTATGTTTACATTCAACGTGTTTTTATCAAATTGAAATATCGCAAATGAAGGTACGCAATGATTATTATACCATTTAAATATAATCCCTGGTAGATAAGTCCGAATTTTACAAATACTTTCTACATACATAGAACAGTATATTTTTTTGCTGTGTGTGTTTTTTTTGTTGAAAAACGTTTTTTTCCATGATATTTGAATGGAAAGTTCAAGGAGTGAATGGAAGTCTATTGATTAGGGTCGCATAAAGTATTGGAGTATTGTTTTTTTTTTTTAGAAAACTGTCGAAAAAACTCTGGGAGATCGTAAAAATACCAGTTTGTGAAGTAACAAACACCGTATTAAGTTTTTAACGCTGAGCATTCCTTATATCATGGATATTTGATAAAAATAATGAATTTAAAATGTAAATTAACCATCTTGTAAACGCGTTTTTATCAACGAGTAAAATAACTTCAATGAAATTCCGAAACTGGAAAGGATAGACAAAATTAACGATCTGATTGTGCTATGAGACATTTATATTACAAAATCGCAAAGCCTAACTCGAATCCCATTAGGTAAGCTTGGCAATGCAACGACGAAGGTTTTCGTGTCAACGATTGCAACGACACGACTAGAATAATTTGGCATCGCTTGGCTTGTATTGTTTATAGTGCGCGAAATAGTCGCCAACTTTCACGCGAATCGACACATAATACTTATATACACAAACACAATCACGGCAGCGCGCGACGACGACCTCAACGAGGTGGGCAAAAAAGAAAAGAATAGAGGAGAGTTGTGAGCTCGAAGTAGAATTTCGGACGATCGCTAAGCATGCTATCCATGAGTATACAAGATAAGCTCCAACTATATAGCAAAAGATAAAGAGAGCCGAGGAGAAAGCGGAGTTGCAAAGCCAACTTTACTTGAGTTTTTGGATGGCGCTGCACGTATATAATGCATCGAGGAGGCGCGCCAAAAAATGCGTCGCCGGTCGTCCATGCGAAATCGCGCAGCAATTATCTCGTTTCAATCGCTTCAATTATGCAGAGTCGAGGAAATCCCGGCATTCAAACATTCCGTTAAGGCGAAGAAACCTCGAGCGGATTGCGAGAATAGAGCAATGCAGACGTCGTCGACGACGACTACGACGCGTGCAACAAAACTCCGTAGTCATTGCATCATATATATTATAAACGGTTATATACGTGCAGTCACCTCTCTCAGCGTGCTTAGCGACTCAGAGATGGTCGATAAACGGGTCTAAGGGACGTTAGTTATACACGTACCACTCACATATAAATTTACACGGCGCGTACACGCGAGAATAGAGAAGGGAGCATCGTTAGGGGAGTAGTTGTGCAAGCTCTACGTCTGTCAGTCTGTCTGTCTATCTATCTCTCGCTCTCTTTCTCTCTTTCTGTCTCTGTCTCTGTCTCTCTCTCTCTCTCTCTCTCTAGAGATTATTATCGGGTGCGCGACTCGCTCCGCTATCTGCGTGGCTTACTCGGTGCTACGGATCCCGTGTGTGGTGATGCGAGCTTCAAAGGATCGCTCTCTCGCTTATGTAGGCTTATGTGCGAAGGCAGCTCCTCGTTTTGCGGTGCGCGTACACACACAAACACACACACTCGTACTTTGTATAGCGATTGATATCACTGACGCTGAACTTAATGTGTGTGCATTATGTCGTCGAACCCTCCCATGCCTATCTTTCACGCTCGTTTGTTAAAATCGATTGTCAAGGTCACATCGATCCCCATATAACGCATCGCTGCTATAAAGAGCTCCGACTTGCATGCATGGCCATACGTCGATTAGGATGTATGATTATCGCGTGATTTGCGAACCCGACAGGACTCTGTACGACTTTCAAATGCATGGCTCACATTAATGAGGGGCGCGCGTATACTGAGAGACATTTAGTTCAGGTACTTATTAGTCTTATTTTCTCCTGTTCCAGTTACTTTGATGTTTTATATACGAAACAAAGAGCCCATACCCAATACGAATCTGAGATCATTAAGTCAAAAATATAAAAAAAAATGTATTTAGAAGCCTTTTTAAATACTTTTTTTTCATTTTAACAGGAAATTTTCACTACTCAATTTGAATCAATAAAAATATTATTTCTGCATTCAAGTCGTACAAACTCCAATTTCATCATCCCGAATACACGCGATATCTTTTCCATAACTTATTCTCACGTGTTCTCTCGCATTCGAACTCATATAAACATGCTCTCTCGCACCGTACGACGTTTGCTCACACTTTCTCGTTCATATACGCACCCGTTCCCATTTGCATCCACCCGAAGCTCGCTCTCGCATACATGTATATAACGTACGTATATTGGCAGACTCGCTCGCACTCACCGCAATCAAGTAAGAAGTTTGGGCTTTCATTGCTTCGTGTATACGCACAGAAAGTTTACTCGAATTATATTGTCGAATGGGCGGAAAGAGAGAGAGGGAGAGAGAAAGGTTGAATTTTCCTTGCACTTAAAGTAAACTTAAATAAACATTTTCGCAGCCTTTTTTGAAGGAGAAAAATCCCTGCTTTTTTATCGATGTAATTGCATGTGACACGCGTAGTAGAAACGTTGAGTAACAGTATAAAAAAAACATTATTTGAAGTCAATAGCAACACAAGGATATTTCACTCGAGCACCATGGGGGGAGATCAAGAGCAGACAAAGGGCGGATCGACGCTTGTCATTGTGAAATTCGCTATTATGACAATGCTGCACGCACCAACAGCTCGAGGTAAGCTGATCATCCTTCGAGGGGCCCAGCTCGGTATATACGGGTCGCGTGAGAGCCTGATTAGCTTCAAAGATTCGTATTTGCACACGACTCGTTTTATAAAAAACGAAACCCGTCATCGGCGTTTATACTCGTGCCGTGCGTATGTATGAGACTAATATCTCAATGATTTCATCGGATGTGAATGTATATTTTATACAGGCCGTCCGATCGAGTGTGTATATATACAGGGGAATAAATCGAGAAAATCTGTAAACAATACGTCGTAATCAAAGGATACACGTATGTACGCGCGTGGGTATCTCTCTCGCGTTTGTTATATAGGTGCGCACATTTATGTACCGAGTCATTCACGCGGCCTGTTCTGCAATAAAACATCGAAAACGCACACGTAGTTTATATAGGTAGAATGGTAGTATTATTCATCGTGAATATTCAAAAGCGATCGAACAATAAGCTGTCAATAGCATTTATTTTTCATCCTCTCTTCTCTACCCCTTATGCGATCGAGCAAATGCGCAGTCAGTTATACAGCAGTCAACGGGAAAAATAAACCGATCGCGAGAAAATCTCATGTGCTTCGTTAATCAAGGAAATTTTGTTCATTATCGTTTTATTAATTGCACAATCAGCATAAATTGCGAGCCGCCCAACTACCAGCTTGTGAATACGTTTACGTGCGGGACGCTCACATAAATGCATAAATATATAGCTAAGGAAGAAATTCAGCGAGGCCGTTCTGTGATGCAGCCGTATACACCGTTATATAATGCAGCTATAATCCCTGAGGCAGAAAACAAGCGGACAAGATATATACCGCAAACTTAACGTGGGCCCTCGTGTGCGCCTTATCGGCCGCATCCAGCAGAGCTCGGTGTGCAACCTACACACGTAGCAAATCCGCGGACGAACCTAATGTATATACGTATATACACATACGTAAAATTTCCAGCTCTAGCTCCAACCACGTATTTCCGTGTTTCGCTCGGCAATGATCCAGAGAGAGCCGAATTTTCCGCTACTCTATTTATTTTTCCTTTTTTTACCCCTTTCGCCCACCTGCATGTCTTTTTGCAGTCATGTTTAGTTATTTTTTTGGTCCCGCTTCTTTCATTGTATGTATTTCGGCTATCGCGTTGTCCTGCGCTCTCCATACTCGTACGAGTCGCTGGTTAAAAAAAAATATAGATGCAAGCTGTGCCACATGCTCGCGTTCGTATACATGGATGCATAATACTGCACAACGTGTTCTGTTTTCTGTACACGGTTAGACTTGACCCCGGCAACCCTAGCTCTACACTGCCACCGTCGTCGCCGCTACCGCTGATGCTCAACGTGCTACTTATATTATATGTACCATCGAGAGCAAAAGTTCTTATGCTCATATGCATATTCTCGGTGGCATGCATATAGAGCCTTGAGCACATGTATAGAAAAAAATGAGCCGCAATTTTGTTGACCAAGCAGCGGTGATTCGAGCTACACTAGCATATAAAACTAGTAGCGCTCCCTGGGTTTATCTGTATTATTTAACGTTGATACGAGCGAGATACGTATACGCGTGTATGAGTTCATGCCAGCTCTAAAAATTCAAAGCAGAGACCCGTTTTTTTCTACACCAGCCGAGCTCTCCGTTTCAGAATTCATTCAGCGTTTCGAGAAAAAGTTCGAGTTAAAAAAAATGTAACTCGTTTAGCCGGTAGAAAAGTTTCGGGGGTTCGAGCGCGTACGCTCGTTTAATTGTCGGTTCGCGCCAAGAAGAGCGCACAGCTAATGCACCGTCGCATTATAATCTCAGATAGCTGCGCGTATAAAAATCACAAGAATATGACATTATCGGTTGCAACAAAGCTCGGCATTAAAGCCCGCTACTGCTGCTACTACTGCTGGGTAGCTCGCAAAGTCAAGTGTGCTAGGCTGCAGCCGTTGCTGCTACTGCTGCCGTGCATAAGTCGCTCGTCCCATGAGTTATATTTCATGCAAAATCGCGCATAGTTGCCATATCCGATCGATAAGGGAAAGTTTTGCTAGCGACTAGAAGCTCGAGCTCGGGAACTTTTGCGGCAAGCCGTAGCGAGAGGAAAGCAGCTGCAACGGCGCCGCTGCAGACTCGGGTAAGTATAAGTAAAGCAAAGCAAGCAGCTTTCACCGCTTGCCGCGACTCTTCTACTCCACCCTCTGCTCTGCTATACCCAAAGACCACGTACATACTGCACACACATACACACACACACACACACACACACACACACACACACACACANAAAAAAAAAAAAAAAAAAAAAAAAAAAAAAAAAAAAAAAAAAAAAAAAAAAAAAAAAAAAAAAAAAAAAAAAAAAAAAAAAAAAAAAAAAAAAAAAAAAAAAAAAAAAAAAAAAAAAAAAAAAAAAAAAAAAAAAAAAAAAAAAAAAAAAAAAAAAAAAAAAAAAAAAAAAAAAAAAAAAAAAAAAAAAAAAAAAAAAAAAAAAAAAAAAAAAAAAAAAAAAAAAAAAAAAAAAAAAAAAAAAAAAAAAAAAAAAAAAAAAAAAAAAAAAAAAAAAAAAAAAAAAAAAAAAAAAAAAAAAAAAAAAAAAAAAAAAAAAAAAAAAAAAAAAAAAAAAAAAAAAAAAAAAAAAAAAAAAAAAAAAAAAAAAAAAAAAAAAAAAAAAAAAAAAAAAAAAAAAAAAAAAAAAAAAAAAAAAAAAAAAAAAAAAAAAAAAAAAAAAAAAAAAAAAAAAAAAAAAAAAAAAAAAAAAAAAAAAAAAAAAAAAAAAAAAAAAAAAAAAAAAAAAAAAAAAAAAAAAAAAAAAAAAAAAAAAAAAAAAAAAAAAAAAAAAAAAAAAAAAAAAAAAAAAAAAAAAAAAAAAAAAAAAAAAAAAAAAAAAAAAAAAAAAAAAAAAAAAAAAAAAAAAAAAAAAAAAAAAAAAAAAAAAAAAAAAAAAAAAAAAAAAAAAAAAAAAAAAAAAAAAAAAAAAAAAAAAAAAAAAAAAAAAAAAAAAAAAAAAAAAAAAAAAAAAAAAAAAAAAAAAAAAAAAAAAAAAAAAAAAAAAAAAAAAAAAAAAAAAAAAAAAAAAAAAAAAAAAAAAAAAAAAAAAAAAAAAAAAAAAAAAAAAAAAAAAAAAAAAAAAAAAAAAAAAAAAAAAAAAAAAAAAAAAAAAAAAAAAAAAAAAAAAAAAAAAAAAAAAAAAAAAAAAAAAAAAAAAAAAAAAAAAAAAAAAAAAAAAAAAAAAAAAAAAAAAAAAAAAAAAAAAAAAAAAAAAAAAAAAAAAAAAAAAAAAAAAAAAAAAAAAAAAAAAAAAAAAAAAAAAAAAAAAAAAAAAAAAAAAAAAAAAAAAAAAAAAAAAAAAAAAAAAAAAACACATACTACGATGTCATTTACGCCTGAGTACATTGTCAGAGAGAACAAGTAGCTGCAGTTCTATCGAGTCTGAATATTATGTATACATATAGAAACACAAGCAGAAAGAGATGAAGAGAAGACAGGGAAAACGAGATACAGGCGAGACAGAAAATCACGTGGCAGTTTGTCGTCGAGTGCAACTACATGAATGTACAAGATTTCCCAATCGAACCTGCCGCGTGCGCCGCTGCTGCTGCATCTATATATATATATATATATATATGGCGCGATGGGTATGTATGTACACGACAATCTTGCGGTACGTGGGGGGAAGAGAGCGAAGCAACAACCTTTTGTGCAACAAGTCCATCGAGACTCTATAGTTTGTGTGTGTGTGTCTGTATAGGTACAGCCGAGCGTGCAAAACGAAATAGCACAAAAAATCGAGGGATAAAGAGAGAGAAGGAGAGAGCTGCACCACTCGGTAATCTCCACGGACTTGGACTTTTATTTTTGCGAGCTCTCGAGAGCTATACACGCTTTTGTGCGTTGTTTTCCGCATGTTTATCTATACAATATCTACTCGTGTATGCGTATACGCGGCAGTGTTCAATGCAAGTACAACATAGTCAGGGACGCACCGCAGCGGAGGTACGAGCAGCAATTTTTATTTTGGATTTCCACTGTAGAATAGGCATATACCCTGCTACCTCCATCGCATCTCTGCCCGATACATATTCATGAGGGCAGCTTATTATCAACGTATATGCAGAACAAACATATACACTCTCGCGGAGCGATGGAAAATTTGACGTGACAATATTTTGATTGACACTAACCCGAAGTTTTTTCATACCGATATTTGGCGGCGACCGCTTGCAATAATCGATTCTTTCCCTTCAAAAAAAAAAAAAAAATTACATCGTGCCATTGGGCTTTGAATTTTTCATTTTATGAGCGTTTATTTTCAATTTCCACCTTAAATAACTGCGACACGAAAGATACGTATATCATATGAAAAATATCCATGTGTTACTCGCGTGACCTTTCAATGTCATAATAAATAGACGGTAAAATAAATTTTATAATGCAGTGACGGAAATCGCAGCGTATATACACATAAATGAATGTATAGGCTGCACGTTACTTAAATAAATTATTCAGGCACATCGTATGGTTAGGAATAAAGCCCAATAAATTAAAGAATTAATAATTCACGCGTACGAGGATTCTCAAAATAGCGTATACATGAATGTATAAACGTAATTTATTCAGCAAGTGAGACGGAAAAGTCGAGCGAATAATGAAGCCGCGCGTACGATCAAAAAAGTTTTCCGAAAGTTGTTCGAACGACTTTACTCTCTCTCTCTCCCTCTGAGTGAGCGCGTCGAGTACTCGGGCACGTATGACCAAAGAGCCATTCGTTTCACTGATAATATGGAAGAGTAGTTAGCGCACACGGCCACGTCGTCGTCGTGGCAGCTGGCCGCTGATTGTTATACCACTTATACAACGAGCGATCTGAGGATCCTTGCGGGACTTTCGACTCTGCTCCGGTCTCTGTTTAGTTCGACGTACCAATTTTTTTCTGCTGACTCTTAGTTCTTGTGGGGCAGCAAGCAGCTTTAGATGCGAGTCAACGTTTTGCCTTGCGGGATTCGCTACAGCTGTTCTCTCGTGAACGTGTATACGCGTGGCGCCGAGTTTCCGACGCAAAAAAATCTATATCTCGGTATTCGAAACGTTTGCAAAAGCCTGTTTCGTGAATTATGCGCAAGCATTAGACTACAAGCGTCTCCAGGTAATATTGTTATTAGAGGTAGACAGCTGCAGTCAAGGGGTGTACGTGTACTCGTGAGGCATGTATAATAAGAATTACGATGGCTCGACTGTTCTTATACATCTATGTATGCAGCATCGAAAGTAGTTATCATAAACTTTTGGTTAAAGCTCTTAGAATGTTCAATTTTTCAACAAAATTGTAGTAAAATAAGAGTAAAATTACGGTTTCGCAAAGCCCATTGCCATCGTGTCCGAACTGATTTATATCACGATCGCTCACGCGAGGGATTAAAAAAGGAATCCAAGTTTATTTATATAATTCAACGTAAGCGTTAATAGCTCGAGCACGTGATGCATTCGTTGAAATAATTTGCGCGCAGCGGCAAAAGAAAGCCGGAGGAGAGAAAAAATTACTCGCTCTCTCGCGCGTGAGCTTTATAAAACGAAGCGCCATAGAGTCGTATTAGGTCAACGTGCGCGTCGAGACATGTAGCGCACAGACTCTCTAGGCTCTCATTTTCTCTCTCTCTCTCTCTCTCTCTCTCTCTCTGTCTCTCTCGCTTTCTCTATCTCTCTCTCCTCGCTTCGAGTATTCTACTTACTTTAGTTATAAGCGGCTCGTGAGAAGAGCAAACTAGAGATGCTCCTCTCTTCGAGGCCGGCACGCTGCAGTTACGCGTGCGCGCGTTCACAAATGCTCACGATTACGGTATTTTTCTAAGGAAAATTTTCATATTTAGCTAAGCAGATGCGCGCTGCTGCTGCTGCTCTTTTTATGCTGTAGCCCCCGGCCCGTATCGTCGGGCTTACAAATAGGTGCGCACCGCGGTGGCGGCACGTACGAAATGCGCAGAGAGAAAGGCAAATGGAAGTCACAATTAAGCCGGGGGAAATTATTTTTCTACCCCGTCCCAACGTTATGAAACACGTACTTAGGTACCTGCAACAACTTGCGCTAACTTATGGCTCGGGCAAACAGGTAGGTTATACGTGGGTATATACCTTCGCTGTGGCGTCGCGTGCCCTACCAGCCCTCTCGAGTCGAGTCGAGTCGTCGTCGTCGTCGCTTCTTTCTCCTTGCACGGCACTCACCACCGGGCGTTTAATTAAGTTCAAGAAAAGTCTCGAGAGCGAACGAGCGCGAGCGCCCCGTTTCAATATCCGTATAGTATGCGCCCAGTTCGCGATCTCTTTCCATTTAATCTTTGAAGCTCCGGAGCTTTAACATATTCCTTACGTGCGTTATTTAACGCGTGCTATATAGTATACGTAAACAAGAAAGTGGGTACGCGTGTGGCCAAATGAGTCGTTACGCGGCAAAATGGAGCATAAGATTCTCATCTCGCTCTCTCTCTCTCTCTCTCTCTCTCTTTCTCTGCAGAGCTACGCGGCTGCTGAATGTATACAGCAACGCGGGCAGCGCTGCGAGCTAGTTAAACGAAATTTATGCTCTTTTATTCGAGTCGTTGCAGTCGTTTTTTCGTGGGGCCCCGAGGACTCTCCGTATGCGCAGAGAAGAGAGAAAGAGAGAGTCTCTACTACCCAGAAAGAGAGAGAGAGAGAGAGAGAGAGATGCAGCTGCAAGCTCACTTTTATATACATATATACAATTCGTATGTTTATAATGGAGAGGGGGGCTCGTGCGGAACTATCCTCGCGAGACGATAACAACTTGGGTGATAACTCAGCCAAGCGCTAATTTCTCGATGCACCGCCGCCGGTTGCCTTACGCCCGAGCACGCGCCGCCTACTTTCTTTATGCGCGCTCCTATATCCTACTCCCGTTGGCCCTGATGGTGCAGGCGACTCGCTCCGCTGCATCGAGGCATGCGGAAAAGCTATCCCCCTCTCTTCTCTTTTACCCTCGAAGAAAATCGTCAATTGTTCCGTCGGGGGGCTCAGAATAAAGCTCCAGTAAGGACTTTTCCAGTGTTTTTAATATGGCTTATAGGAACGATAAATTAGCTTTATCATTTGGGCCTTTTCAAAATATTCGATAGCGAGCTCAGTTCAAATCTGCCTAATAAGTTCGATACATTGACGACGATATCGCGACACTGGATCTTTGCCCCAGATGGTATACAATTGCTTATTATGTTCAGCCTCATTGTCTCTCGCATCAATACCTTCGAATCAATAGCAACAATGAACAAAAAATCTATCCCTACAGCGAAGTATGTACGGGTAATCGTTGCGCAAGCTCACGAGTTTCAAAGCCAGGTCCTTGCAAGCACGTCGGATCTGTCTGAGCGTTGCGTAGCGCGCGCGCGTCCACACAACAGCGCAACGTTAGTGTAAATATTGATTCTCCATGCAAATTATACTCGTGAGCGTAATTGCCGAAGGTGGAATTTACTTAATACACGTGCACACACTCACGCACACACACTCACACACACACACATACATACATGTACGTAACGCACAAATTCGTGCTCGGCAATATCGCGGGCTGTACAGCCTGTGTGTACCTATATACACACGTCAGAGCCATCTGGCGCATACGGTTACAACTTTACGCCGGATCATTGCATGACGGCGTATTATAATAACCCCAATTAATACTAATATGTGTATGTATATATATTTGGAGGTGCACGTGTCTATGCATGTGTGCACCTCTGCGCATAAAGGGAAACGTATAGAGAGAGAGAGAAGCGGAGCTCGGGCTATGAGCGAGACTCGCGCGCGCGTACGAATGAGAGGTGAAAATACAATCGAGCGTATATAGTCGACCCAATTCTCCGTCACAGTAAATTAGTATTCAACGACTAACAAGCGTAAATTTGAGTATACGGGATTCAACGCGGGTGAAAATATCCAAAGACATATCTATTTTAATAGTGTGCGATTATCCTTACGTACTCCACGTGCACTTGTACAAATATATACCTTTAATCAGTAAATAAATTACGCAACTTCCCATATAGATAGTCCTACGTGTGTGAGAAAGTGTACATATCTATCACGTGCTTGCTACTCAAATAGTATGAATTTATTTATTAGTACTGGTACTCTAGGTAATTGAAGGATTCGACTCGTTATGTATGCACAAAAACTGGTTAATCTCAACGTTTGCTACTTTATTTCCTTAACTACGCACACACACGCACCTATAGTGTCGCAATCGAGCTCGTCGTAATTTTCGGTCGATGCTGAAACAGAATATACAATTATAGCGTTTCGATAAAAAATCACTGCGACGCCAACATCTTATCTGCACCAGATTCAATTCAATTTAAAATCTGACAAGTTTGTCCCGGACATGTAATGCTGGGAAGCAAACACATTTAGATACACGCTGCAGTCGGGCAAAGGGTCCTCGGCATCGATTAAACGGGATTGATAGGGAAATAAGGCGGGTGCGCGCGCTCGAGACACATTAGATCCTCTTAGAGCATAAACATTGCGTCGTGCAGGAGCAACTTCATAATCAAGGCAAACGAGAACTAACGAGAGGGAAGTACACACATTTGGATGTTATATAGCCGCTGCCGCTGAGTAATAGATGTAAGGCTTCGAGTTAAATGCACGTCAGGCAGAATTTGCCGCCGCCACTGCTGCTGCTCCCGCTAATCCACAAACGCCCCCTTCGCGCGCGCATACATACATATATCGCCAATCCTGTCTTGAAATCGACGTAGCTTTGATTAAACTCGCGTAATTACGGTGAAATATTACGCCCGAGCATTGCGAGTAACGATAACAACGAGTACATGCATCTCTCGACGCCGCGTGCGCGACGCTAATCGCGTAAACTCCCAAGCAAAATGTACGTTATATGTACATGTACGCTGCAGAAGCCGAGTAAGCGTGACATACTGAGCTGATATTAAATATACGAAGATGTGAGCGCACGCGTCAATAGAGGTGCGAAACATATAGGCACTCTTGGGCGCGTTCATATACGTACGAGCGTACGACGACATCGAGAGTCGTGTCGCAGACAAGCCGTCAGATGCAAATATCAGCTAGTAGTAGAGCGAGCGACGCGACCCTGTGTGTAAGCGCACGCGCGTTTAAAAGCGAGGAAAAGCTTTGGAGCGCCACGTCGTTGAACGCCCTGCAGCACCCCTACTGCCTACGCTACGATCGAGTGAACTTGTATTATGTATGCTCGCTCGCACGCATCGAGAAATCGACGCCGTGGTTACGATTTATTAAATCCTCGTCAGTTTGGGCAGCTACGATTTCGATCGTGTACAACAGCCAATTATATTACTAATGAAAAAGAAAAACTGCGTAAAGACTCGACGTATTGATTTTAAAAAGAAAATTGCCTTGGACGATTCTCATACGAATCACGAGGGTAGATTGAAACTTGAACGTCCTTCGAGTAGTACATTTGCTCGTTAGACAACTTTGATTGACGATATGGATATGACAATCTATAATGTAATCTGATACATTTTTCAATAAAAATTTTCTACTTTTTAGAGCGTAGATTGCGTCATAGAGCTATAGATGAGACAAATTAAATGTCATACTTTAACAAAAAACGATTATAATTACTATAAAATTTATCTTATAAATTTTTTTTCAATCTGACAACGAGAGAAATTTATTGTAAATTTTACTATAATAAGTGACAAAACTTACTGTTTGTAATGCGTAATAATAATTTTTGTGATGGCTAAATTTTTACTGTGATGTCGTACTAATATTTCTCAATGTACAGAACCTGTTATTCTCTGAACTCTATTCCTCCGAATGCATGAAATGCCCTAGCTTATTATAATCACCCCACAAGATCAAATATGATCGCTAGGTTACAGAAACTTTGATGCGCCGTTCGCTTGGAAATATTTAATTCGAGCTTTAAGACGAGCAACACGAGCTGAATAACGATCGGTCGGCGGCCGCATCGGTAACTCCGTATTTCGGATATTATTTTGCTCTCCTGCTCCTCTGCACAACTGGGCACACATAAGCTCTGATAAGTGTGCGAGTTTAAATATATAGACGCACGAATCTGGTGTAAAAGCTGCTACACCAGCCATAAATGCATCGACACAATATATATATCTCGCTATATATAGCCAAACCTGCACACGCGTGGGGGATCGATTTTATAATACGATTGTGAGATCGGGAAATCTATTTGCCCATTTGGTCGTTGCACATGCGTGTATGTACGTATATATATACGATGGCAGGTATATAGATGCAGCGCATATACGTGTATATACGCAGACATCGTGAGAAAATAATGAATGGCGGGCTCCGATAACTCGCGAGCATGGCCCCAGCCCAGCATGAATATAAATAGCAGCAAATGCTGCTGCTGCTGCTGCTGCTGCTACTACTACTACTACTGCTGCTGCAGTCTTGCAGTGCGCGCGTTACGGGCTCACGCGCTTCGCTTCGATTATTTTACCTAATTGTCTTTGAAGAGTGATTTGATTTGGCTATTTTGGCCATATATATCCTGCCCCGCGCTGGCGACTATATGTATAGGTCCGAATACCAAAACTACCAGCCACTATCTCCGCCTATATATCCAAGTAAATAGACGTGTTAGCCCCTCTGCGCACATATAAGCGCATATATAGCCATCATATCGATGTAAAGAGGAAATGAAATTCAAAGCGCACCAATACTCTACGTATATGCATAGTCGATAATCCGGTTGAATTGCACAGATGTTTTTACTTGTCATCGTTTTCTTAAATCATTCGATTTCTAATCCACTATCTATCGTCTTCCCCGCACAAAGACACAATGAAAATAATTACAATTAAACACTGTTGTATTTCATCTTTTCATTTGGAATTTCCAAGGCAAGATTTGTATTTTTCTTATAACCAAGTCGATTATTTCTTTTAGATAATATTTTTGTACTCAGAGTGAAAAGAGCCATTAGCGCGCAAACGGCACCTATGAATGCTGTAGTTGTGGGCATAAATACGCGAATTCAATGTTAGTCGGCTAGCGGACGGTTAAAACGTGTATATGTACCGTATATATCTTGAAGCGCTAGAAGCCATTTATCCATATGTATTATGAAAGTCAGGCGAAAAGTAGCGGAGCCACAATTTTTAGTATAAAATTCACGATCGTGCTGCTCGGAGCGCGCGTATAATGTGTAGCGCAGTATACACACAACAAAAGGTCGAGGAAAAAAAAATATGTGCAGAGCAGTCGAAGAGGTCACAGTCCAGGCACACACAGAAAGAAGCTAAAGAGCATATAATACGCATATATATACCGGAAAAGAACTGCTAGCACATTTATATACATCACGCGGTCAGCAGCATGTGTACATATTATACTCGCACACCCCCGCACATGTGCACCACATAGACGCATGGCACATATTTATGCCGAGTGCACACAAAAAGCCGTTATAGCGTGTTGCTAGTAGTTGAAATACACCTTCACGCGTGTGACACGATACCATCGTACAGCGCGCAAAAAACGGAAAAATCTTGGGGGCCAACTCTCGCAGGTCTTTCTCCCGCTTAAACCTCGAAGCTAGAATCCCGCACTTCTCTGGCGCGGCCGTATACACGTGTAGTGTGCACCTTGGCAGAAATACCCGCGCGGCCTGCCTGTCTGCCTGGCGCATTGGACGGCGCTTTCGGTTATATCGCACGTAATTCTCATTGTCCGTATGGATGATAAACTGCGCCGCGCGAGTCGAGGTTCCGCAAGCGCTCGAAATAAAATACGCGCGTCGGGTTCACGCGTGAAATGTGATTATTAACTCCTGAGCACAGCTCGCAAGCTCCCAACTTCTTTTATTATTTATACAATTGAGCTTTCACGCAGCAGCCGCAGCTCGTCTGCGCGCATGCGGCCAAAATGCTTTTCTGTTTATAAGTGGAAAGTACGGACGGACAAATAGAAACGAGCTATTTCCCCAACGAAGATCGGTTTTGTGTTCAAAATTTTAGTTTTTGTTAATTATACGGTCGTCATCTAATAACATCATTAGTATATACGCAGCGTGAACTGACACCGCTAATCAAAATGTATAGTTCACAATTAAAACTAATTCGTCCATTGAAAAGATGTTATCAGATTTAAAGTTAACGCGAAGCCGTAACTCTCTCTCTCTCTCTCTCCCTCTTTCGCTCGTAGTCTAGCATGGGCATATTTTCAAAGTCAAATTTGCTGATTAACTCGCGAACATTTCCTCGGCAGCTTGCGCGTAGTATACTCACAGTCAGCCCGAGCTCCGCCGAGCATATATTTGAATAAATATATTTGAGCAGCGTGGAAACAGCTACACAAACGTACGATACAGCTCCAGCAACAGCGGCAAAAGCAGATGTCGGAAACGCAAACGAAATTACTTGTATGAATGCAATTTTATTCGCGTAAATAACTCGTTCACGCGCGCGCGCCGAGTTGTGCGTTGTGTTATAAATATACACTCAAATGTAGCCGCTGGTTGTGCGAGTGTATCGCAGTCGCGCGCAGAGGTAAAAACCAATGAGAGATTCAAATAATAAAAGGGGCCGCCACCGCCAAGAGAACTTACGAGGACGAGATAACAAAGCTATTTTCTTTGGGAGCCTAGAGGGTAGTAGAGTGTGCCGCGCGCGCGTGAGCGAGATTTGCCTGCCGCGAAATTACACATTCCACGTGACCTCGAGGCCTTTCGTGCTCGCGCGCGCGCGCCCCCACTCTATATATATTCACTAGTACGTACGTCTGTATCTCATTTAGCTAAAGTATAGAACACTGCAGTGGTGCAGCAGCAGCAGCTCTAGGCTCGACTTGGTGTGTGCGCGTGCGTTACGTGCGTACGTATGTTCGCCTCGTTATACGATCTTGGTATTCGCGCTTGGCAGACTTTAACACGTGCGTGGCTGCTGCTTTTGCCGCGGCTGTTCGTCAACCCCTCGTGTATATATAATACAGGCGCGCAACACCGCCCATACACACGGCTGCTTTCGAATAATATAAGATAGCTCTCGAATGTTGCAGCGCAAGCTGCACATGTATACACACGCGTGCACGACTGCTCGCCCTGTTGCGTTTTAATCATTTTCGGGCTCGAATGCCTGCTTGGCCGCGCGCCTGCTATTGCTGCTGCTGCCGTCTCCACTGCATACTATTGTTTCGAGATTTCGGCTAGAGGAATGCTGTCGCTGCCAAAGTCACTTGACAATGACAAAGAATGCAAGAAAATTACGACGTTCAGCCTTTTTCTGACGTTTCCATTAGATAGAAGAAGTGTACGAATCCTCGACGAGAAGAGAAGAGATTTTCTTTCTTGATCCATCTTGAGTTTGTCAAAAAAAAAATTCTCGAATTCTAGTCGTCGAGCTGTAGACTTGTGGCTGCTTTATGATTCACGTGCAAAATTAAGTTTTCCAAGTTAGGCAATAAATTTTTGAGCCACTCTGTATCGATCTTTCAATTCGATTCAATGCCGTTGCTCCGGAATACTTGATTATTCATGAATGTAAACCAATCATGATTTGAATGATAATTAACGCAAAAAATCTCTCTCAGTATCTCGCGATCACTTTCATAAAATTAGTGCAATCATACGAATTATAAATTATTTTTGAACAAATATTGAGTAGTATCAAAAGTGGGTCACTATAAGTTATTAACAGCAGTAGCAGCAAGAAACTTTCGACTATCTTTTGAATAAAGGTTCTTGCCTCGTCCTTTTGCAAACTAATCATTTCAAGTTATATAGTAGGGAAACGAGGTTTTCATATCAAACCCCCAAAGCTCAGCGTAGAAATATATTCCATAGCCAGAGCCGCGTAAAACAAGCTCGACACTCGCGAGCGAGCGAATTAGCTCCTTTCAGGCATGTCTACATATATTATTTCAGAATTTACCGAATATCCGCAGAGATCAGTCATGAAGTGTACCGTGGAGAGGGAGTCAGAAAGAGGGATACACATCCACTCTCGAGTGGCAATGCAAGAGACTGGAGCATCATAAATTTTGCCTCGCTCCTTTTCCCCAGATGCCGTCGTTTCCTTTTGCTGATACATCCGTAACTTATCGAACTTATATACGCGGTGTGCGAGCGCGGGAAGTAGCCAAAGAGGGACACGAGAACGCCGCGCTGCATATTCATAACTTACCGCGCTGAAACTTCCTCGCGCGGCGCGAGACATATGAAAATCCAGAAGGACATATTTACTGTCGGAGGGTTCGAGGCGATGTGTGCCAGGCGAAAAATTCTCCAAATATCGGCGTTTTAAATCATTGCAGCTCACGCGAATCTAGGGAAAATTTTATTCCGTTATGCAATTGAAACTGCGTACGATGGCTTTTTTTTAAATGGATTTTGACTTGAGTTCACGAAAAAATAACGACTTCGACGTGTAATCGCACGGGAATCCGTTGCTACCGTAGGCGCTTTGCGCGCACTGGATTTTAGAGTTAAAGAGTTTTTGTGTTTGCAGTAGACAACTGCAACTAGCTCAACTGGTCCAACACAGCGTCAAGAGCGGGAAGAGGGACGGGTATGCGCTTTGCATTTCTTTTAATAAAGTTCGGCAAAAGACTGGCACTATAGCAGCGGCAGCGGCAGCAGTAGCAGCAACGGTGGCAGACGTAACAGCGTTGAGCTTCGTCAAATTGCTTTAGCGTGTATAATTTGATAAAGTGAACGCGCGAGCATGCCACACGTTTCACAGCAGCCAGTTAAAATCCGACTAATGAGGCCAGTTTTAGACGCATGGCTTGTTTACTTCGACTGAATTTCCAGTGCAAACTGGACGGTTCTTAAACTAACTGAACGCGAGCGAGCCCGTGTGTTTCTCTCACTCTCTCTCTTTCTCTCTCACTCTGGGTTCCACTGTCGAGCAACTGTTTGCACGCCACGCATGGACTGCAACCTGAAATTATACGCACACATACGCGGGCGTGGACATGGAAAGGCGGTTTTGTATTTGCAGAGAATATAAACGCGCGGCTTAAAATCAAATGCAAGCGCAGTGGGACTAAAGCGTTGTAAAAAAAATTCATCATCCTCGGTAATATATAAAATGCCTCGCGCGCCGCGTCAACGCGAACTCGGCAAACACCAGCCCCAGCTCGCTCGCGCACAACGGACCGACTATATAGCGTGATCTCTCCCGAGCACGACGACGCCGGGTGCGCTTAAATTCGATTAGCGAGCGAAGAAAAGATGGGTTACGTCGAGCGCAATATAAGGTTGAATTCGCGCTCGACTGCGCGCAATGTAGCGCGCTCTCGCGCACAGGGGGGGATCCCATTTAAATGATCGGGCGCGAGAGAGACAACCCGTCCTATAGAAAAACGTCGCTGGTGGTGGTGAGATGGCTGAGCGATAAGGATAAAAGGGCCTCGTATAACAAGCGTATCGATAAGCGCGGCCAAGCGTGTAGAACCACGCGATCAGCCGAAAGTATTTTCTCCTTATTGCTTTTCATTTCTTTTCTCCATTTTTTTCCTTCTTCTTCTTTTTTTTAACACGTCACCCTCTATAGCGAGTGCTCGCGGGAGCGGACGACCTTTCGCCACACCTGGTATAGGAAGCCAATCGGCCGCAATCGATGCTTCTCGCGTACGCTTGAGTTATAGCGACGTTTAGAAGAATTTCATGAAAATGCGAGGGCTTGGCCACGGCTACTACAGCAGCAGTACCGCCACCACCACCACCATCAGCACCTGCAACACCGCATGCTAGCGGTGTATTACACACGAGACCAGCTGCAAATTCCGCGAAACGTCGTCTGGCAACGACTTTCATAGCTCTGTGCGGGCTCGCAAATATTTTTACGGAAATGAAACGCGCAAATGAAAACAAATTTGCCACAAGTATAGTGCAAATGCGCGGCGAACGTATAGCGCGCGGCTACATTGCAGTTATATAGCGTAGAATATAGGACCCCCCTAGAGTCGTAGAAAACAGAGAAAGAAACAGCCGTCACCGATGCGCGCGACAGCCCAATCTCCTCTTTTTGCAGCTCTTTTGTAACAGCGCTGCAGTATATGTATTTGCTCTACTCGCGCCAGAGTGATCACATTCGATCAAATATTTACAAAAGTATACCTTGACACTGACTTGATTATATTGCGAAATGTTTCGTAAAACCTGCGCACGACTCGTGCCCATTCTCCTGGCCAATTAATCAGTTAAAGCAATTTATCGGACTGCGCACTTTTCTTTTTTCTCTTTGTGCAAATAATACATACATCGTTCGATACTCGCACATCGCGCAACCGATAAACGAAAGGTTTTAGCGAGCGACGAGCAAAAAGGAATCGAAACACGATACTCGAACGCCCCTCGCGCAAAGTCTCTCGAGTATCTATAGCAAATTTACCTATTAATTATTCAGTTCACTGTTAGCAGTCAAAGCCCCAAGTACGAGTTCAAAAATGTTTAACTATATTATATTTTTGATGTGTAACGTCTTATGGCTCGTTGGGTAGGCTAGTGAATCCGTGAAAAACAAGCGAGCGAGCGAGCGCGATAATCGTAGGTTTTTAGTCTCAGTAGCGTCTGTTTGCTTCTCGCGCTGTGATTGGTCTACGCTAGGCAGTGTCGAGCGACTGCTAGTTCGCTTCTGCTGCGACACGCACAGCACGGGCGAGCAGTACTCGACAGTCAGAGCTCATTTCTATGAAACGTACAATGTAGCGTTGTGTATCTCTGCGTCTCTGTCTCTCGCTCGCGCGTTGCGTTTTTACGTGTGTTGATCGGTCAAAATTATTGAAACTAAATCGAAAATTTGAATTAAACTTGAATTCGTTTTGAAACGGAACTTAATGTAAGTTGAGGCCGCGCAAGCGGCCTCGACACTCAATAAACGAAATCACAATTAATCGGAAGGTATTGACTACAGAATAAATCGAAAAATCAGTTTTATTAAAATTGAATCAGTTTTATTAAAACAAAATCAGCTGTATAAGAACAGCTGTAAGATGTGTAACGTCTTTATGAATATTAAAAATAGAATTTAACATTAAACAATTCAAGTAATTTTATCTAAAATTCGAGTAATTAAATCAAAACAAAATGCGAGTAATTCGATTTAAAAAGTTCAAGTAAATCAATTTACAATAGAAAAAAAAAGTAGCGCTGCAAGATGTGTAACTAAAGTCACATTTAAAGGTAAAAAATAAAAAAAATAAACAAATAAAATAAACCAAATAAAACGAAAAAGTACTTGACGTTGCACTTCTGGTGTCCGAGCATATTAAACAAAAATCACCAGAAGTGCAACGTCAAGTACTTTTTTGTTTTATTTGGTTTATTTTATTTGTTTATTTTTTTTATTTTTTACCTTTAAATGTGACTTTAGTTACACATCTTGCAGCGCTACTTTTTTTTTTCTATTGTAAATTGATTTACTTGAATTTTTTAAATCGAATTACTCGCATTTTGTTTTGATTTTTCGAATAAATAAATATCACGTTTTTTTTATAATGCAACGTATTGATATGCATCGCCATGAAAGATTGTATTTTAAAAAAGGACAGCTCTCTATTAATCTTTATACAGCAAAAATGGATGCACGTTGAGTAATATCAAGAGGCAGAAGAACGCCAACAGTAGCAACAGAAGCAGCAGCTAGGAGCAAACAACGAGTCAGCCTGCTTATATATACATAGGTATATAATAGCTTGCGCATCGATGACCACCTGCTCTCTTTCTCTCGGCTCAAGATGTGCAGTCGTGTAGAATTTAATCGGGTTCGGAGCTAACTCAACCGGCCAACACAAAACACAGACTTTTTACCTCATTTTTTTGGGCGGGCGTAAAACCCGTCGTTATTCCGCGGAAGTGATCCTACCCCGCGCGCGCATCGACAACGTGTTGCCCGAATACATATTTTACACGCCGATGCTTTGCTGCTGCACAAGTAAAAGAAACAAAGCGTCGCAACGCGCATCTGCGTATGCAAAACGCGCGGCTCGGCGACGAGTACGGGGGGTTGCGCCAGAATGATCGAACAAATATTTGTGGATATTGAGTTGCAGCTGGGCGCTTCAACAAGCTCATTACTTGTGTCTGAAATTACACGCCACACATCATTATTGATTCATTAGCTGAATCATTGATATTACCCGATAGAAATAAATAAAGCGAGAGATGGATTAAAACAAACGTGGGGCGCGTGCTATGAAACGTTATATATACGCTTACGTGCATACCAGATTGAGCTAATCTGGACTGATGTATGAATTGAAGCCGCTCTCGCATCATTGTCCACACACACAGACATTACCGATTACCGTGATGCAGAATTAATGGAAAATAAATAGTATCTTCGGGGCAAACAATCATCGATTTTCGTGGTGGCAACTGCTGCGAGTTCGTGTGCGCGAGCTCGCGGCTTGTGGAGCAAAAAAAGGGAAAAATAAAAATATAGCATCGCGTTCATATTCGACTTAAAACAATGAAGTTTTGCGTGAATCCCGAGGGTTCGGCGATGCTCATCGACATTGTATCGTGCTTTGAGCCAATACTTCGTAATAGTACCCGTGCCTTTTTTTCGATAATATTGCAATTCGATGTATCGATACTCAATACAGATTATGGACTCGTATCGGTTAGTATCGAAATTATGGTAGTATTAAAAAACGCGCGTTAAGTAATCGATAACGGTAAATATAAAAAGTTTTAATTTCAATTTTTTACTCGACTACGTTTTATACATCGTCAAAATAAATGATATCCTTGATCAGCAATATACGAGCTTTAATAAACACTTGTTCAATTAATAATAAGAAACTTTCTCAAATTTGTTTTTGGTAATTTTTTTCTACTTGTATTATCTAACTACCGCATTAAAATGTTTTTCGATGGAATCTCTAAATTAGTTATAGGAAGTATTTTAATTTTATTACGTCTAAACTTCAATATCTTAAAAATTACTTTAAATTTTCAAGGAGATACCAAATTCAAGGTAAAAATAAAAAAATTATGAATTAATACTTTGACAATAAATAATAATTCTACAGTACCGAAGTCGATAAATTTCCTTCTATCTCACGTCCTCGATCGACGAAATATCGAGATTTTCGCGCAATATCAGGAAACGCAATCGACTCATCGCCAGTCTAGACCGTTGCACAGATACTGACCCGGGTTTCCGTGAGATTTCGCGAATGTACATCCGGAAGGGGGCAACGACGGTATACGGCGGCGCGGGGCAAACACCTACGAGTATACAAACAGCAGCCTTCTTGGCTTGGCTCGTGGCAACCGGTAATGATATCGATTCACGGACACCATATACAGCACAGACACGCGATCGCAAGCCGCAAATGCCTCCAGCCGTGCGCCGTGCAGACGATCGAGCAGTGCAGCAGCAGCAGCAGCAGCAGCAGCAGCAGAGGCCTAGCCCCCCGTGCGATGTCAAACAGCATTTGCAAGTCTCATTTGGAGAATCGATCTGTCTCTCTCGCTCTCTTGGGTTCGCGCGCCCGACTCGTCTTTGCGGCCAGCAGTGCTTCACGTCCACGCGCACGGGGTCGGAGCTCTCTTACTCGCAAACAAGCGCGTGCGCCACTTGAAGGATCCACTCAATTATCACAGCTATATCGCCAAGCCGCTCCATTACCGGTATTATCTTATTGATGACTGACCAGTGCTATTTCGCCTCCGGGAATTGGAGGTTATTCTCAACGGCGCCGCTTCGCAACTATGCGGCCGTTATATATCTTAAAACCGCTGGGAGTGTTGCTGTTGCTGTTGTTACCCAAGCGTTTGTTGGAACGGATTTGTCTCGTAGGTGCGCGCGTGCGTGCGACCGATTGAATTATTGTTTATGGTCAAGCAAAGGTGACCGCGTGCACTTGCAATTTCATTTTTTTTCGGAAACACCAGCATAATTTTACTTGAAAAATGTTCATTCGTGACCCGAGAATTTCCAGAAAATCCTATTTTTCGACTTTATTGAATGTTTGTTAAAATCAACTTTCTCGCATCGGCTGCTATCCTCCAATTTCCAATGCGCATTGCCAGAAAATCAGAAATTTTCAAAGAGTAAGCAGATTTTGTTGCTGTCTCGTTACGACGCAAAGTGCGAATGCAGATCTGAATTTTTAATTAAAATTTCAATGCGTCCAGAGTGCCACGCACTAATTATGAATCATCAGTGGTCTCATGCAATTCACGTATTCTAATAAAATAAACCTAACATTAATAGTGGCTTAATCGCGTTAAAGTAAATCGTGAACGTGAGCAAATAATACGACCCGGTAAAATGCCGAGGCAGGGGAAAACACGTATTATTGAATATATATTTATTAGTTCATTGGATTAAGCTTGTGCACGGAGAAGTACTACTGTAAAATTGATAATGCACGAATTTAATTTCAACACGTTTCTACCAAATGACGAATAATTTGGCGAATTGTTCCTCTTTACTATTTGTTAATTATGTATCTCCCACCATCCCTCATTCTCTCTCTCTCTCTCTCTCTCTCTCTCTCTCTCTCTTTCTCTCTCTCACGTTTTCTCCTTCCCTCGTCAATTTTCTCCTCATTTTACGGCCCACAATAACAGGACCGACAAGCGTGTTGACACGAAATTCTATCGTTAGTGTGCGTTGAATGTAGGTCGAAACGCAGGAAGCTTATTGTCGAAGAGAGAGGGAGAGAGAAAGAGAGAAAATCGTAGTTCGAAGTAACTTAGACTTCAGTCGCTCCACAAGACAAAATGCACTAGTTTTTTTTGCCTTAGCGTGCGCGCGTTAAACACACTGAAATTAAAAACAAAAGCACGCAACGCGGAGAAAAATCAGAGCTCTCGGAATAAGCATAAGTACGTAAGGGTAGGAAAAAATACGCGCAAGTTCTCAATTCAATTCTCACATGTGATATCGTCGTGGTTGAAGCTTCAAGGTGTATTAAACAAGCATACGTACACGCTGCAAACTTCACATACATGCACATAACGCAGCAGCAGCAGCGCAGTAGCAGCTTGCAGCCGCACACGTGAGCACGTGGACCGATGCACTTGTTCGCGCGTTTTGCATGCTCGAGCACTTTCTCTTACGAGCCTTCCCTCTACTCTCTGACTCTTTGCTCTCGCACCATAATTACTCGAACGAGAAATGGAATTTTTTTACTACTCAAGACTGCAGGAGCGAAACCTGAAACTGACAGCACGCGAGCGACGTGCATCGCGCGTAAAACGACAGGATAACTCGATCGGAGTCAGCTGGTCAGTTCACATGGTTCAAGAGCGTTCATTCGATATCTGCCACCGCGTGGGAGATAATCGGGTCAATTCACTATAGTACGACAAAGACAAGCAATGAAAAAAAAATCAAGTAAATAAAACTCACCAGCGAGCTGTGAATCGGCGGAGTGAAAGATGCAGCAAAGAAGATAACAAACACCGACAAAAGTCCTGAAGCAGCGCCATTGGCACTGGCAATCGGCGAACCTCGCCATAGCCGATTTCTTTTAGAAGCCGCAATGGCTCAATTCCCAAAGACTAGAGATAGCTGCTTTTCGAGTTCCGCTTTCACACTCACTTATCACGCATGCAACTGCAACTGTTCCGCTTAGAAACTTTGATCAATCAACGTTCTGCGCGCCGAAAGTTTTTCCTATCCTCGCGCTCTCTCTCTCTCTCTCTCTCTCTCTCTCTCTCTCTCTCTCTCTCTCTCTCTCTCTTTCTCGACGAAAACGACACGCGATAGCTCTTCCGTTCGAAAAATTCCGTCTCTATCCGTTTCTCAGTCTCTCTTACTGCGGGGCGCACACGGGGGTGACGATAAAGCGCGCGAGCTCGTCGCGCGAAGACTGAACTCGCCGAATGCAACGAGAAACAGCCGAAGCAGCAGCAGCAGCAAGTCGTGCACACGCCGGGCGCTATACCATGCAGAGGGTAGATCGTAGCAGCCGCTGTCGCCCCTCTCCACCTACCCTATAACGTACAAATACATGCAGTCACAAGGCGTGCGCCATTCATCCCCACCCTGCGGGTTCGCTACTCGGAGAGCGCGCGCGAGCAGCTCGCCGCGTGAGCAATGCAAAATACACATCGCACGCGTCTTTTTTTTCGTTTTTTTTTTAATCTGTGTACACAAGAACGAGGGGATGCTCTTTTTTTCTTTCCTCCTTTTTCGCTATATACACACACTCGGTTGACGTGCGAAGTGTCTGTATACTTTGTAACCTGTACTTGTTACGCGGCCGAGATATGTAGAAAAAAGAGCGAGGCACGCGCGCGGGTAACGCAGAGTATTTGGAACGTACGCGCATACACACGAATCCGCTTGCCGAGGATTTGCATACGTATGCTCCCGTCATCCAATTACGAGACGCTGATGGTTGAGGCAAGGATTTAAAGAAAAAGTATAACGGAGCTTGATGCGCTTTTCATATAAACGCCCTATGACTTTTTATTCTATTTACGGCGATCTCGATGTACGACTGCACTTGTCTGGTCAAATATTCGTACTTTGTTTGCATATTGTGGGTCTGTATTACATCTTTGCGTGTCTTCATGTTCTGTGCACCATGGGTAACGAATTTAATGCTTTTTCCAATATTTATAATACACTTTACACAATATTTTTAGACTCCTTGCGCGACTTGCTTATCAAATAAGTCAAGGCAGCGATTCATAGCTTGAGCTCGCTTGGTCGCGTGGAGCATTCGAGAGACCGATTGGGATTTCTTCGAGTTGAGAATGAAAAATAAATTCACTCAGCTAGCTGAATTCATCGATATGTGTCTAGGTGAGCGGCGCATCGCTATATCGGGAAGAGAAGCGCTATTGCGGAAAAACGAGCACCGCGATGAGCGATGCGAAATTTATTAAACATCGCGGCAGTCGCGCGCGCGCGCGCGCTGCGAATTTATTGCAAAGCATTTTTTGCAGAGTCGGGGCATTAATCACATTTACTGGCTTAGCTCTCCAGGTAAGGGGCCAAAGTTTAATCATCGAATAAATTCAGTATCCGTCCAGAATTCAAAACAAATTGCTCGTGAAATATTTGGCGAAGCTTGGAGCCGACAATATAATACACGCTCCTCGAGAATAGAAAATCCACGTACTCCTTTTGAACGATTTTTTTCTTCAAATTTCTTATTTTTATTAGTTCATAAAATCATTTCAACTTCGATGTGAACGTCCAGGAGAACTATGAATCATTAAAATCGAGTCGAATTGCCGCACAGAGAATTATTATTTCAAGTAATCTGCTGCCTAATTGTGAGTAATACAATCCTAAGTTCATTTGTATGACGTTGGCGAAGAGTATACGTATACAGAAATAAGGAACGGTGTCGCTTTAACATTGTTTCTCTGTATGGTGGTGCATTAAAGTCGCGTCTCGACGTGAACTTTTGAAGGTAATAAAAAGCTCGTTCTTTATTTTGCATGTGAAGGCACCATTTATTTTCTTAGAATATGGTAGGCAATCAGTAACTTTATACCGTTTCGTTTAGACTTTCATAATTGGTATATATATACATACCGAACAATATAGAATTCAAAAAATGATATATACTTACGACAATCGCAAAAAAATATTGCTCATTCAGATTACGAATTCAACCTATGCGCGGCTAAACTTTTTTTGTATTCACTTTATGATATAAAAATTCTAAGAATAGCGTTAATATTAAACTGACAGTGAAAAATTTATCCTGGAACCCTATGTCTCAATTTCGGTGCTCAAAAATGTAACTAATACATCACTGCCGGAAAAAATGATCGTTAGGCGTGCCAAGGTTCATTTTGTAATCCCAAATGAATTACGCAGATGGCCGATCGTAGAAATCACCGCATCGGATTTTCGGCACCTACATAGAGTACTCTCGCTCTAATGGCAGATCGTCTGAAAAAAAGTTGGTAAATATCGATGCCTGCGGCAGTGGCTCGTGCTTTAGTAGTTATATACACAACAAAAAGTGCTTGGCAATCGCGTGCGACCGATTACATCCACGCCCCATCCCACCCCCACGCAGAGGGCTCATAATAATAAGAATCTACTCGCGGCAAGCACAGCACACACGTGCATAAGCGGCCAAGTCACAAACGCGCGCTCACATATATTTATATATACATATACGCCTGTGCACTTACACGTGGGTTCGGTGTACGAGCTGTATGCTAGATGCAGAAAGGATCGTTCTAGCATGGATCGGAATCGCTCGAGGAATGACTCGCGTGATTTAAGTCAGTTCGCCGCCGCCGCGACTACGACGACGATTCTTACGACGACGAACCCGCCACCACAGCTTTTCTTTTTCACTCCTTCCGACCTTCTGTGCCAAGGCACACAGTAACTATGGATTTCTACGTATGTATGATATGTATAGTGCAGCTCAGCTGTCTTTCTTTATCGTTTCTTCGTTATCTGCATGCAACTCGGTGGTCTGCACACGCAGCCATCTTTCCTTCTTTTTTTCGCTCTCTTTCTCTTTCTTTCCTCATTTTTATCTAGGTATGACGCTTCTTTCACCGAGTTTGTGTGTATGTGTATCATTACCAGCTGTAATTTGACAATTTTCTCAATAATCCGGCGAGAGGGAAAGAAAAATTTAGTTGAACGCTGTCGAGTGAGACAGAGAGTCAAACTGCTATTCCTAGCTCGTCACAGCGTTTGCAGTACCTATATATACCATCTTCGTTGCAAAGACAGAAAGAAAGAAGTTGGCGAAAATGCTCCTGTGGACCCATTGAGCGCTTCAAATCCTTGAGTCGAAAAGAACATGAGAGAGGAAGAGTAAGCGAGACAGACACAGGCCAAAAGCTGGAGTAAAAGCGAGAGAGAGAGAGAGAGAGAGAGAGAGAGAGAGAGCAAACGAGATAGTAGATGAAAGTTTCTTAAATCAAAGCGAAAGCTCTACTGCTCACTGTTGCGTTGCACTATACACTTGGGGTCAAGATATTTTTATTACGTTTCGGCGAGACTCGTCCAAAGAATGGGATACTTTAATTAAGAAATAAAATTCTTCCTTTCCCGACCCAGTCTACGTATGCCATCCAACCTCGAAATTCTCTGCTCGGCTTTTCAGCCTTTCATATTTCGACCGGAATTTATGATGTCGTATTTATATTCACTTGACTTTTTTTATTCCGTAGGTGATATTCATTCTAGCTTTCTGACGCATGAGTTAAAAAAAATTTTAATTGCGTCGATTTTAATACAAAACAAAAAAGTGAATGTTTTTTTCTTTTTATTTATGTTTCCTACTTTTCGGAGGTTATCAATAAATGAAACTTTTTTAATAAAAGCACATTTTTTTCTTTGTATAATTGATTTTCCAATACATGTAGTTTTCTGTACGAACACTTAATAATTGAGAAATCCGAGCCGTTCAGCCTCGAACCATAGGTGATTTGTCCCATAGCCACAAAAGATTTTTTCTATATTTAATAATAAACGTGGAGGGTGCAAAAGGCCCCAAGAGGTTTCTAAGCGCATATACAAGGAAAGAATCGAAGCCTTTGAAAAGCTGATCAAGAGTACAAGCATAAGGAGCATTGAACGAGTTGAAATTTGAATCTGCGATTCTATCCTACTGCTCTGCATTCGTTATAACAAAAATTGAGTCGGACACAAGTAGAGTAATTGTCTGACTATACGATTAAATGCGATGTTATCAATGTAAGCAGATGTACCAACGCCTGCCAGTTGGTCTCTACAAGTAGACAATTGCGAATGAAAAAATGTACACTCTTAGTGAGTTTTAAATTAATTTGGGCTTAGAAAAAATAGTCACTTCTTCTGATTTTCAAGGCTAGGCAGTTCAATATTACCGACTAATTATTTACGGCGAATAAATCCCTCACATCGAAACGCAATATCATTCAGCAGAAATATTCTATACATACGCGTTCTTGGTAAAGATATCATAAGCTTTATTGATCGTATTACGCAAATGAATAATTCATCACAAGAAGGGGATAATATATGAGCAAGCGTGATAAACATTAATAACTGAAAATATATTTATCAATTATCTTAATTTCAACTTTGTTTAAAATTTCAGCGCATCTTATTAATATTTACTATGATACAATATGTACGAAGTTGATTGTTATTAGGTATTGAGGAAAAATATTAAATATTTGTATTCTATACACACACATGTAGTTTAATACGAATACTCATAAAAAAGAGTACATATGCCGGATACTGTAACTCAAACCGTTCGCTTAAAAAGTTACTACGTAAAAACTATGAAATAAATTGTTAAAAACATAAATTTTTTGAAAATGCAAAATAACACATAAGTTACACACAACGTCTACGAAAAAAGCCGACTTAAAAAAAATTTACCTCAGCAAAAAATCAAGAATTTCGGAATAGTGGAAAAAGATTTGGAAAAAAAGTTTTTTAAAAGGTTGATTACATTTTTTTGTTTCCAAGGTTCTTTCACTTTCCAGAGTACCCCTAATTTTATGCGAAGCAAATTAATTGACGTTATTGAAAAAAATGACTCCGAAATTGTCTGTACAGGATAGTGAAAATTTGACTAATATTCAGTAAGGCTATTCAAAAAAGCTATATACATGCTAATGCCTTATTAGCGTACAATGTTTAATAAGTATATGTGCATCAGACATAAGGTCAAGGGTTCCTTCGTTCTAATTGCCCATTTGTTCGCACTTCCAGCCTCCCTGTTCTAGTACATGAGATACGCTTGGTGTCAACCAATAGAGTACGACACGTTCAAGCAACAGCGAAAGCAACAGTGTCGACGACGGCGATACCGTGTTGAGACTATTTTTAATCCATGTTATACAGTGCTCTAGAAGCGGAAAGCAACAACGTGTTAGATTTGTGGGTGGATTGAAGTAGCGAATAATTGCCAAAGACTGCTTCTATAGCAGCTGGCGACCCTTTCGATACTTTTCTATTGTTGAAACATGGAATGAGAAAAAGAGAGAGGGAGAGAGAGAGCTGAGAGTAAACTGAGATGTTAATGGGGGAAGAATTCCCTTTTATTTTGACGTTCGTTGCAGGACTTACAGTTTCATTACTTGACAATACGGCTTTGTTGTTAAGATTGACTGCATGAGCGTGACTACGAGGCATAACGTGGTTTTGGTGCAGATACATATATCTGAACAAATTAACACGAGCCATCTCGTACTTTATAGTAATCTGAAAGACAAATAAAATGAAACTTACAGATGCTTTATAAAATTTTAAGCTCCAACAATAATCATGTTTGATTCGTGATATCAACAGACTTTAGTAATAAAACAATTTTATAAGTATAACTATTGAACGTGGCAAGGATTTAATAATTTCTTTAGTTAATCTGTTTGAAATTGAATAAAAAGGACTTGCAAAACGTATTTGAAAAACTAGATAAGAAATGCAGTTCAGATACTTTTATCTTTTTAAACGCATCAAACTTTAATAAAAATATCAAACTAACTTTCACGCTGAGCGACAACAATAGTAAGCTCTGTGTCGTCCCAAATTGTCGCCTTTCTCACTGCGTACTTCGTACATGTGTTGTAACACATCATGTGGCACAAACTAGCAAAAGTCCGATCAGCCAAACCAAGTTTCTGTTGATTTCGTGCGCAGATTTGAACATCCCCACTCGTTCGAACGTCAATCTGCTTTTCTTTCTCGACTGTATTTTTTTTTGATCGGTCTACATCTCCCCGTGGTGTGCAACGATGATCGCAATTACATGAATCCGGCTCAGCAGTGATCGTCATCGGGGTAGTGCTAGAGGCTGTTGTGTCAACGAGCAACTTCGTCTTTCCAGGTGGGATATCGTCGTCGTCTTGGCGAACGTCAACAACGACTCCTTCGGCAAAAACTGCGAACACTGAAGGTACCAACACATGCAACACGCAGAACAGAGACCAAACGTATCGTTATATTCATCAAGGATGAAACTTTTATCCTGAGTAAAGACCACTCGAGCAAGAAAGCACAGGAGCTGCAGCGTATCTACTTCTCTTTTTTAGTTTTGCATACTTAGAAAAGCTTTGGCATGCATACGTTAGAGCCGATGCTCGCGTAAGAAAAGGAGCAAACGTAAAAAGCTATGAAAAATAGTGCTCAGTGCATGCATAAGGAGCTTTATGACTTTTTGTCGAAAACTGAATTTTTCCGTACTACCCCGACTTGACTGATTCGCGTAACAAAGATACGCGTTACGGACCAGAGAATCGCAAAATAACGGTTTGTCTACAGAAATAACTTAGCATCCTTTATCTTGAGCCTCTTAAGCGCGCAAAAAGTGTACATATTAATTAGACTCTCGACTCTCATCTTTCGAGTATACGTACCAAACAGCAAGAAGATCAGCTTGAGGACCATGTTAAAGTTGTCACGAGCGAAAAGTAGCGGAGCCATCACGATGATACGAACTGCTCATCACGCGGCTCGCGTAACTAGATCGTTCCACTCACATAGCACTGTATGCACTGAGTATGCAACTCTCGTTTGCTTCTCGCTATCGGAGAAACAATAAAAATCATCAAATTAGATCACTCGCTGGTATCGAATTAATGTTTCTTTCTCTACTTGGCTGAATGCTTTGAAAATTTTTTGTCTACATTCAAGCGCTCGCATCAATAAATGAAACGCATACAATTTTAATCTTTAATTGACCTCTGTCCGCTTGCGCGTAAATTGACACATTTTCAAGAGAAACGCGCTGAAATACTTCAAAGTGTACATATGCGCTAATGCAGCTGCGCCACGCGCGTACGATTACTCGATTTTGTGTCATGTTTATATATCTCTTCATTCGTATCTAGAATCTTTTGATGGGGTAAATCGAACAACGAATACGCAACTATTATCACTCGACAGGTTCAACACGCATCGATGGCCGCATACATACGAATACTCGATGAAGAATATTGCCTGAAAACATCAAGAGAACGAGAATATTTATTTCTACATCTGAATCAAAACAAATAATCTTTGCATTTAAGTTTAAGTGAAACGTCACCAACCTTACAGTTGCACTATCGCCAGTTTTGAATAACGCGCTAAAATGCACGTGTATCAAAGTGGTTTACATTTTCTCCCTCCCTCCACGTGCTTTTGATGTAAAAGGGTTATTGTAAATTAAAAGCCAGGAGGAGAAGGAGTTGTAAATCTTGACATCCTGTGCATTTTAAATTCGAGGCTGCTATAGGCTTAAAAGCGACTTTGTACACTTGCGCGAAGCCTGGACAGGATCGAAATATACTCAGGCGCACAATAGCTTATTAGAAGCTTACCGAGCACAATACGCTTCGCCTGCGAGAAGCATATGCGTACGTCCCTCCAATTCAGTCGCCTTGGTTCAGAACATGGCGCAGTATTATTCTTCTGACGGATCAAAAGTCACCATGTCTTATAATACTGACACTTTTCATCTTGGGTTCGATGAAACAACCAGCTGAGATACATGTATAAGATTTCAGTACAGATTAAAACGAACGGTGTGCGCATGAGTTGTTTTTTTGTCACTCTCAGAGATAGTTCTGTTAATAATGTACCAACATTATGTTCATTAATTCATTAAACAAGTTTCATAAGTGTTAGAATAATACTATTCATAGTAGAGAAAGGCTAGAGAAAATATGAAAAGGAAAAAAATCAATCATACCCCTAAGGTAGCAGGAATGAGAAAGGGCTGCTAGCAAACGAAATCAAAAGCAAAACAACACATAGAGAGAAAGAGAGAAAGAGAAAAAAGAGAGGGCGAGATAGAAAATGAGATCGAGCAATTTTTCCGCAAACACTGCACAATACGCGAACAGTTGCAATTTATCCAGTAGAGTCTATCAGCAATAGCAACCTCGCCGAATGGCAGTCATAGTGGCCCGCATGTAGCAGCATTGCAGGAATATAAGGCCGTTATACAGTCGTGTGCACGCATTCCGAAACAATATGGAAAACGGGGCGTGCGCGAACGAGCGAGGCCTCTTTGCTGCTGCTGCATTGAAACGCCAAGATTGTCAATCAGCGCGAGAGAGCAGTTTGAACTTGATTACAGCTCGGCTGATTTTTCCCGCTGGCACAAATGTCGAATGGCTCGCGCCCCCGAGAACGAAGCTTTGTTTCAAGCGTATCTGTTTGTTTCAGCTTGACATCTGATGACGAAGAGCATGCGTATTGCCTCGCGTGCGCTCTATGCAAAAGGATAGCTATTATAGCGCAGTCGATTTGGGATCGATCGCTGCTGCCCATTTGAAAATTGTTCCAGCGCGTATTAGAGAAAAAAACTGCACTGCTCGAATGTGGCACGCATACATACATGGAAAAATATATCACGGCTCGCTCGGCCAATTAAACGTTATTTTTTCCATTTTATATCATCGAAATAAAATTAAATGGAATATTACATTGTCGGGCGGTAGGAAAATGGCTTTGTAAGTTACATGTTCGTACGTATACGAATCAATAAATCGACAATTAACTGCACATAAAGCAGTAGAGGTAAAGAGAGAACGATGCTTTCTCTCCTCTCTCGCGATACTATTATTAAGCTAGGCCGTAAGCTAGCAGTTGTCATTACAAATCCTACGTATCTCAATATCAATACCACACTATCATACAGCTCTAAATCAACGCATAGGTCCAAAAGATTCGCTGCAAATATCCCACGCATCGATCAGAGAGGTATTATATACGTTTCCGATAACAACATTGTTAGTGGATCATTGAAACCCTCTCTCTCGCTCACGTTTGCAATTCATAGTGATCATAATATCTTATTACTATATAGTAGAGAGGATGTGGTTCGCTTGCTCCCCAAAATTTCCACCTGCTCCCCCACAATTTTTTCAAAAATGTGAAATTCACGTGATTTTTACATGATTTTCGGTGTTTTTCCCCGTATACTATTATTACTGCTCCCCCAAAAATTCCACTGCTCTCCACTGCTCCCCCCACTGCTCCCCCACTGCTCCCCCACTGCTCCTCCACTGCTCCTCCACCGTAAATCCACCGGATATGTGACAGGTATTTTTATAACAATAACGTATATCACGTATAATAATACAAAGGTACTTTTATACATAGTGTAGGAAAATACTTATATACATGCGTTCCTATTTCTGTATTCAGTTGTTTGCGTTGCTATGTTAATGTGGATTGATAAAATAAAGTTCAGATTGAGAAAAACTAGTAACGGATTAACACGCCTTCTGGTATCATTATTGCTACAAATATCAGAAGTGGGATAGAGTCGACGTAATTTTCTTTGAAACTTTGTGAAAATTAGAAAACGTTAATCTTAATTTTTTTTGCTTTGTGCATACTCTATTGCATATTTAATTGCAATAATTGAAATCAAAATAACCTAAAATGGCCGAGCCGTCTGATTTAACAGTCACCGAATTATGTGAAATTCTACGACAAAATAATCAACAATCGGCTGGGAATAAAGCTGAACTAATTCTACGCTTAAAAGAACTCGATCCCGATGGAGCCTGGACTATGGAGTTTTGCGAAAACAACAATCCTTCTTTGAAGCAGGCCCGGCAAGATTGTCAGCGCTTAACCACCGAGCGAGATGCTATGTCCAAAGAACTCAATGAATTGCGAAAACAGTTCAATTTGCTGCTTGCCCGAGGTATTGATCAAAGCGGGTCGCAACAGAGTGTTTCGGACTTGAGAGCGAATACAAACACCAGCCACGCAGCTTCAACCCGATCATCGGAACACGGCAACCTGGTTGTGCTGAACACCATCGATCAAGAACACGATCGCTTTCAAGCTTCAGGTAACCCCCAACATTCAAGAGGAACTTTGCCGCAAGAAGATATTCGTCCCCGAAATTTTCAAAATATTGATACATTGAAAATTGTTAATTCTATCGGTGAATTGTTAAGTACATTTGACGGTAATAGCGACAATTATGAGAGTTGGAAAAGACAGGTTAGACTGTTAATGAGAATGTATAATTTGTCTGATGATGCTACTCGTATTTTGATTAGTTCCAAGTTGAAAGGTAAAGCTATTACGTGGTTTCATTCGAGAGCTGAACACATAGAATTGTCGAGTGATAATTTGTTGGATGCGTTGCGAAAAATGTTTTTTCGGCGTATTGATAAAGTAAGACTTCGCAAGCGATTTGAAAGTCGAATTTGGCAGAAGAATGAGAGCTTTAATGAATATTTACATGATTACATTATTGATGGTATTCCTGACGAAAATTTAAGAGATCATGCGAGGATGCAGAGATTTTCAACGAAAGAGTCTATTCTTGACGCGTTTGACAAAATATCATTGCATAGTAAAAAATATTCTAATTATGATAAGAAAGAGAGTCCATTAACTGAAAAAGTGTCAAATGTAAAGTTGAATGAAAAAAGTGAAAAGTTTCATAAATCTGAAAAAAATAGTGTTTCGAAGAAGCGATGTTATAATTGCGGTGACTTTTCACATTTATCATTTGAGTGTATAAAAGAGAAAAGACCTAAAGGCTCGTGTTTTCATTGTGAATCTCTAGATCATACAATTAAAAATTGTCCTTTTAAAAAATCAAATGATGTAACGACGATTGAAAATTCGCAATGTTTAATTGAAGATGATTATCATAAAATTATAATTCTTGAATTTGAAAATAATGAAAATTTTTGCTCGATGAAAGTTTTAGGTCTGCTAGATAGTGGTAGTCCTATTACATTTATTAAAGAAAAAATGATCAATCCTTGTTTAGTACAGCCATTTAAAAATGAGCTTAAAGATTACACGGGAATTAACAAATCAAAATTGAATATTGTTGGTCAAATTCAAGTTAATTGTATTTTTAATGATACTCGGCACGATATTATATTGTATGTCGTTGATGATAATACTATGTCAAGTAATATTGTTCTTGGCAGAGATTTTTTCAGAACATTCGGACTTAAGATTGTTGAAACTAAAACGAGTGACATTGAAACCAGCAATGAAATTTTTATGATCGAGTGTGATGAAATGAATGATACGAGTGAAGATTTGATAAATAATTTGGTTATAAATACTAAAATATCGTATGTTGTAAAAGAGGAATTGCAAAAAGTTTTCAAATCATTTTATATCGAACCCAATAGACCTGATATACCGAGGGTTAAAACTGAGTTCGTTATAAATTTGAAAAGTAATCAACCATTTTTTTTCAAACCTCGACGTCTATCGTACAGTGAAAAAATTGATTTAAAAACTATATTAGATGATTTGATTAAAAGAAAAATTATAAGAGATAGTCATTCAGAGTATTGCTCTCCTATCGTCTTGGTAAAAAAAAAGAATGGTAAAACGCGACTTTGTGTTGATTATAGATCTCTCAACAAAATTATTGAAAAAAATAATTACCCATTACCATTGATTGAGGATAATTTAGACATGTTGAGAGATAAAAGTATGTTCTCTCTATTGGACTTGAAAGATGGATTTCATCAAATCAAAGTGGCTGACGAATCAGTAAAGTATACCTCATTTATAACACCGTTCGGACAATATGAGTACTTGAATATGCCTTTCGGAATTAAAACTAGTCCATCTGTATTTCAAAAATTAGTAAATGAGGCATTGAAAGAATTGATTGATTCTGGAGATGTTGTTGTATATATAGATGATATACTTGTCACTACACGAACGATTGAACATCATTTTGATGTACTTAAAAAATTATTTCGAATTTTGGTAGAAAATAAGTTGGAAATCAAAGTAGAAAAATGTAAATTTTTATTTGATGTTATTGAATATTTGGGATATGAAGTATCTGTAAATGGTATATCGCCGACGAAAAAAAGAATTGAATCCGTATTGAATGTTGATGTTCCCAAAAATGTACATGAAGTTCAGAGGGTCATTGGATTGTGTTCTTATTTTCGTAAATTTATTCAAAACTTCTCTATAATTGCGAAACCTTTGTATGATTTGACGCGTAAAGATCAACCTTTCAAATTTGGTGATATTGAGATTAATGCGATGAATGAATTAAAAAACGAACTAGTAAAGTCTGCGATACTTACTATTTTCGATCCTCATGCTGAAACAGAACTGCATTGTGATGCCAGCTTTCATGGTTTCGGTTCGATACTTATGCAACGAGGCAAAGATAAGAAATTTCATCCGGTTTTTTATTTTTCCAAACGCACATCAGAGAGAGAAAGCCGTTTGCATAGTTTTGAGCTTGAAATGTTGGCTATTGTGTATGCTGTTCGTAGATTTCGAATATATTTACAAGGTAAATGTTTTAAAATAATAACTGATTGTAATTCTTTGGCTATGGCATTTAAGAAAAAAGATATACATCCGAGTATTTCTAAATGGATATTAGAATTACAAACGTATGATTATACAACTGAACATCGCGAAGGCAAGCGTATGGCTCATGTCGATTTCTTAAGTCGTGCTCAATCGATAATGATTATTGATGATAACTCATTTGAGACAAATTTAATTGTGAATCAAAATCGAGATGAGAACATTGTTAAAATTCGAGAACAACTTGAAACTTCTGAACATAAATTGTTTGAATTAAGAAATGGCATTGTGTTTCGAAAACAAAGTGACTTACTTTTATTTTATGTGCCAAAAGAAATGGAAAAAAATATCATTTTCAAATATCATGATGAATTTGGGCATCTCGGTTTTGATAAAACTTATAATTCCATTAAAAAAAGTTACTGGTTTCCAGAAATGAGAAACAAGATTGATGAACACATCAAAAATTGTTATAAATGTACTGCATTCAATCCTACATCAGGTAGAAAAGAGGGAATGTTACATACTATACCTAAAGGCGATAAGCCATTTGAATCTATACATATTGACCATATGACTGTGTCTGATTCTAGAGTACCTTCAAAAAAATATATATTTGTAATCATTGATAGTTTTACTAAATATGTAAAATTGTATGCGACAAAATCTACATCTACGCGTGAAGTTATAGATTGTCTTGAAACATACTTCAATTATTATAGTAAGCCGAAAAATATTATTTCTGATCGCGGATCATGTTTTACATCGAATGATTTTGAACAATTTGTAAAAGCTTATGATATAAATCATATAAAAATAGCAACGGCTTCGCCACAAGCTAATGGCCAAGTTGAGCGTGTTAATCGTACAATTAGCCCCATGTTGGGTAAATTATCTGAAAATGATATCGGTAAAAAATGGCCAAAAATACTTATAGATATTGAATTTGCGATAAATAACTGTGTTCAAAAAACGACTGGGCAAAGTCCGAGTGTACTGTTATTTGGTGTGCAACAAAAAGGAAAATTTAATGATAATATTGCGGAATTTTTAGAAAATAATGTGAATGTTGACTGGAATTTGAGAGATTTGAGTGTGGTACGCGAGAAAGCTAAAAACGAAATAATTAAAAATCAGAAAAAATGTAAAAATTATGTTGATAAAAAACGTAAAAATGCTCACGTGTATTCAGAAGGAGATTATGTTATGATTCGAAATTTCGATTCCAATACTGGTTATTCTAAAAAACTAATTCCTCAGTACAAAGGTCCCTATTTAGTTGCTAAAGTTTTAAAAAATGATCGTTATATTATTAAAGATATTGATGACTTTCAAATTTCAAATAGAATATATGAAGGTGTTTGGGAAGCAGCTAATATGAATCTTTGGCGAGCTACTGCTTAGTTTTAAATTGTTCGCGGACGAACAAGTGTCAGGATTGGCTGAAACTGTAGGAAAATACTTATATACATGCGTTCCTATTTCTGTATTCAGTTGTTTGCGTTGCTATGTTAATGTGGATTGATAAAATAAAGTTCAGATTGAGAAAAACTAGTAACGGATTAACACACCTTCTAGTATCATTATTGCTACAATAGGTACTTTTATAATAAACAACAAAAAATTTCCAAGAAATCAAAAAAAAATCGTGTCGTGATACGATCAGTCCAGGAGCGGGCTACCTTCCCGTAAGACACTATAGGTAAATGATTAGAATAAGGTGTTATCGATGGATTTTGACTCGCTGAACCCAAATTTGGTAATTAATGTTGACTGCAAGTGGTACCATGTGGTTAAAAACCCATTTGTTTAAAAAAATTACTAAAATGGTCGAATATGAATTTTTAAACATCATATTCGTATTCTAAGAAAATTTTTAAGAAAAAAATGTCCCTTGTGATTTTTCTTTAAAATGCATATTTATCGTTAGGTAATCCTTAGAAATCTTGAAAAAAAAACTACAAGACTTTGCATAGAGATGTCCGAAGAATAATAAAAAACGCTCACATCATCGAAAATATTGTTTTTCATGTTATTACACGCAATCGAAGACCACGAAATTAGCGTTTTTCTCATTTTCATTGGCTTATAACTCGATAAATATGCATTTTAGAGAAAAATCACAAGGAACAGTTTTCTCAAAAAATTTTTGGTAGAACACGAACATGATGTTTAAAGATCCATATTCGACCATTTTGGTAATTTAATTAAACAAATGGATTTTTGACGATATGGTACCACTCAGAGCTAAAATTAACCACCAAATTCGTGCGTCAAAATTGATCGATAACACCTTATTTTAACCATTCACCTACAGTTTTCTACGGGAAGGTAGCCCGCTCCCGGACTAGATAAATATAGCCAAAAATGTATTTTCCTACAGACTATTTTTTTTAAATTTTTCATCAATAAAATACTTGACCGTTTTATTACTAAAAATATCATTATTTTTTTTATTCAAGTGTTAAACTTAATCGGGGGGTTGGCGAGCGGAGCGAGCAGGGAGGCGGAGCCCCCCTAGTATATATATATATACATATTTGTGGCATGGATGGGTGAGTGGCTTTTTGAAAAGTTGGTTCTCTTCTCGCGTGTAAAGCAGTTTTCTTCATTAAGAATCCTTTCAAGTAATTGAAGAGTAAAACA
Organism: Trichogramma pretiosum; assembly: GCF_000599845.2. Classification (NCBI taxonomy): domain Eukaryota; kingdom Metazoa; phylum Arthropoda; class Insecta; order Hymenoptera; family Trichogrammatidae; genus Trichogramma; species Trichogramma pretiosum. The sequence goes on from NW_019641698.1 coordinate 5,255,345, forward strand.
TGTTTCCATGAACGAACGCGTGAGTGGAGATTTATTTATTGTATGAGAGTTTAGTTTTCTTTTTTCTCTTTCTTACTCTCTGTGTATATGTATGTACTAAGCGGCTCCACCTCCCAGCTCGCTCCCTAACTGCCAACCCCTGTCATAGCGTATATAATAATGGAATTTTAATTACGAAACTATTAAATTTTTTTTTAAGATTATTTAAAATAATTAATTAATAATTGTAGTTTTGCTAAATTATATAATCCTTACGTTGATGTTTGTGTAGCATAAATGGATTCCGAGCTTTATTTAATAATTCTACATAAGTTGTACACGGTCGAAGATAATAGGAACAAAGATGATCACGCAGTTTAGTATTTTCGCGAGGTCGTAATTTACATAAGAGCTGCTGTCTCTGGACTTGCTTTTGAAAAAAAAACATTTAACTATTTTCTAACACAAAAACCATTTGATGTTTGTTATTAAACATCAATAACAATCGAGAGCCAAACACGTAATGCAACACGTTCAATAAGATAATAATTCAATGTTCTTCAAGTTGGGATGGTACGTATTACAAAGCCAGAGCCAGCGCGAGCGTGCTCCTCGATATTCCGCTCTCTTCCCCAGCATCTTATCCAGACTCTCATTCTTCCACACTTAGGCTATGCAGGGATGTACTTACTAGTCTCAAGGATGAGCCATGTTGTTTCTAGTTATTTTGCTCGCTTTGATTGAGCGGTCGGACTGATGGACATCTTCTGCGTCTTCGTGTTTGTCTAGTGGTTGATTTAACCGTCGCTGGTTGTCTGTATATCTGTCTTTGATTAACTATAGCTTTGAAATTATGTGCAAGGTCAACATACAAGGTAAACCCATTGGGTTACTCGTCAAAACACACGTCGGATACAGAGTTTTTAATTTTTTTATTGTGCTTACTCTGTGAGTTTTTCAGAGGTTTCCATCATTTTGTGATACTCGGCATACTGAATTATTGAGTCATTCCATTATAAAGATTTTAGTTTTTGTTATAGTTTCAAAAAGAAACATTTTAGTTGGCCTAAATATTTTTCGGAATATATTTGATTTGACTACTATTATAGCGAAGTTACTGATCAATGGCGGGTTGAGATTGAACGTTTCAAAAAAGCAAAAAAATTTTTAAGTGGAAGCACACACTACTATCTCTGCCAGAGGGAGTGCGAAGCGTCCTCCTCGATAGCACAGATAGATATATATATATAATATATCTTATATGTATCCTGAGGACTTTACCAATCAGGTTCTATACAGGGTGATACGCTACTCTTTCTCTCTCTCTCTCTCTCTCTCTCTCTCTCTCTCTCTCTCTCTCTCTCTCTCTCTCTCTTTCTCTCCAAGAGAATATCGATGCACATAGCAGTGCTCAGCGAGATCATCAGGTCGGAAATGCGCATGAAAAGCTACGCCGATGAGGCCGATGATGCTAGAAAAACGTTAATTATTCCGGTGTGGTCTAATTGCACTACGAGAAGTATTAAGAGCATCGGAACGATAGGATGCGATATGATGCGATGCTTCCACTGCTGCAGCTATTGACTTTCGACCGACCTAGCGTATCATTGATCGTTAGGCAAGTACATCATTGTTTCTGAGATTTTTTTTCTTTATTGAGTACTAATTAACAAAGCGCTGAGATTCGTTATCAAGTACTTGTAGCCATTTCAATTTTATCATATGCTGTTCTCATGTTTATGTACACTAGACCTACTTTAATTCTGTCCGGAGGAATGTGGATTTTTGTATGCTTATACACGTTCCAATTCCTATTCCACCCGAAAAATTGGACAGAATTAAAGTAGGTCTAGTGTATATTATGATGTTTTCATCGATAATTTGCAAATCAAACTTGCAGCCTGACCAATATTTGACGTATTGAATTGTAAAATACTAATAATCTTCGGTGTCGCATAATTATAACACGTGCAAAAAAATGAGTGCATTAATTGGTATACATAGACGTAGTTGTACAACCTAAACTATACTAGCCGTGCGAGCTTGAATAAATCGTTGCACATACAGATGAGTAAGTTCACAGCATATTCTTAAAACAAGATAGCCAAGACACTAATCTCAAAATAATACCTATATATGTACATACTTGCATAAGCCCTAAAATTGTATTAACTCTATGAGACTCACCTTGTAAAGCCAGTAAGGGCAAAAACAAGTTAAAATAAATTATTATAATTATTACAGATGAGTAAGTTGCTCTACGTGGGTAGCAATGAATAAAGTGTTCGACCATACCTACTTGGACTACGTGCCCTTTTTCCTCTTGTACGTAACGTGATAATCATTTCCTATTATAAGCGATTCGTACCCGATGATGGAACGCATCGAGGTGTGAGGTTTGCGCCGAAATCTGATCATCTTAGTTTTATCTCGTTCGCATGAGTGCATAGCTATGAATGCACTTCTATTGATGAAGATAACCCCATGAGCAAAAGCTATATTGAAGAAAACATCGTGCATGAGCGTGCGCATCTTTCAAATATACCTATAGATATTCAAATGAACCGATGATACAACACATCGATGTATTGTTTAGTTGCACAACCTCCAGTGTGAAACCACCTCCACAACTCAGCTACCTTGTTTATTGTAAGGATCGATAATGATACAAAATAAGAGCACAAGATACATGTTAGGAGCAATCTATCACTTTAGATTATGACGCGATAATTATAACCTATACTTGGCATTTTTATATCGGTGTGTGACAAACTTGTTACTTGAACGCCGATATGAAAATTATCGATGAGGCAAGAAACTATAGCTGATGTCGTAAATTTTCTATTTACAGTCACAGTAAACCTCAATTTTTAATTCAAGTACACGTAAGTCTGTATAATATTTTCAGAAAAATTTTACATTATAAAATTGATTAAATTAGTTGACGAAAAACAAGGGTGTACAGTGTTATTAAGACTAAATAAATCAAACGCCAGTAATAAAGTAATTTTAATCTGATTTGAGAGAATATAGGACATTATTCTAAGTGAGTAAGAGGCCAATAACAGGTAAACTTGAAACTTATATCAATATTTGATTGAACAAATACAACTTAAGACTTGAAACTAGGCCTACTAAACTGAATACGAGACACATTGGCACGAGGGACGAATCTCAGGGTCAGCGTAGGTGAATCAACTAGCGTTCATCTCGTTGAACTCATCTCGTTGAAGGTACATGGCTAGCGTTTCTAGTGATCCAACTGATCGCAACAAAAGTGGTACGAGTTTCGCATAGTGGATAAGCTGGTAAAAGAAACGTGCTGAAAAATTCGTGGGTCCATAAATACCCTGAAATTTATTCATGATCGGGTAGGTAAACAGAGATTCCCGACCCCGAGGTGCTGCTATTTTCTATCATACATTTCTATGAGAACTGAAGAGCAGAAAATGTTTATTAATAAAAAGTTATATTAATAAGAGTTTATACTGTTTTTTGTTGTAAAATTCTTCAATTTACTGCTGATTTCATTTTAAATACTACGCGCGACGTAACAGTTCTAAGATACCTATCGATTTAAAAACATTTTTCGTTTTTATTTTTATAACTTTACTTTAATTATTCCACTACACAACCTGTTATTCTAAAAATACTTTTTACTCATTCAAGTAAAAATTATTATTTTTTTTTTTTTAAATAAAAAAGTCCCAGTGCTGTTTGCTATTTGCGCATACACCTATTAAACGTAAAGCGCATTCAAATCACACACCCTGTCAATCTAATCGTTAGAGTTGATAATGGGGCGTGCCATAAGACGGAAAAAAACAACTGCATTGCACACTATCCGATTGCAGCAAGCTTTTTCGCATGCACAGACGTTTGTCAGCGCATGCGTTTACACTTGATTAAACAAAGCAAATCAGAGTTTGACACGCAAACTTCGTAAAGCATACCCGAGTATAAAAGGAACATGCGAGCTTCGCTTGCTCCCCCTATGTTCTCGTTTTTGTGGTTGATCAAACAATCTTGCTTCATTTAATATCGTATTCGAGTAACTGTACGCACATTTGATTGACAAGCAAAGCTATGCAAGTTAATCGGAAATTACATTTTGACTAAAAAGATTCCTGGTGACAGATTGGAAAAAAGAATTAGTTTAGCCTAAGAATACGATTAAATGCAAATAAAATAATCCACAAAAAATAATACTTCTAATTAATTTTTTTTAAGCATAAGTTTTTAGTGCCATAAAATTCGATCTGTTAGATTTTTGAATAAAAATATATTACGATTGGATATGAAAAATATTTATCAATATTTAATTATTATGATAATTTCACATTTCAAGTGAATAACATTTATTTGGAATAATATTGCCACCTAGGGATAAGTAACTTGGGAAGAACACAGTGCAACCCTTCAACCACCGGTTGGCCATATTGGTAAGTACAAAAATTATCTTACCAACATAAATATAAAAAACTACTTACCTTATGAACGTTATGATGGTCACTCCTGTGAAGTAGTATTGGCAAATGCTTCACCTGTAAAATATTAAAAAGATTAATAATTTATTATTCAATATAAGGAAGATAAAATAATATTTAATGTTTCTATTCAATCAATGATTTTTAAATGAATTTTGAAGTTTAATATTGTTTGCTTATTTAAATATATATACTTAATTCTCGTACCTTATTTGAATTAAGCCATATCTACCCGAAAAATCTCTCAATAGCAGATTATAGAATTAAATTAAATTAAATTAATTAAATTATAGTGATGTAATACTTGGGTAAAATCATGATTACAAATCTTAAATATCTTTGAAAATAATTTGCATTTAATCATTGGAAATGAAAAAATTCGATACTTAAAATAATTGAAAAAATTAAGACATACATTTTTTTGAGAAAAAAATTTCTTTTCTGCAATTTGATAAAAAGTCGGTAACTAGACTAACATAGTTTGATGGTAAAACCTCATGTTGGTATCATCCCTTCAACGCAGGTTTTTGATACATCGAAAGACCTTGAGATGGCGCAACCAGTCTATTCTGTACTTTTGAATGCATTATTTTTGAGCGATTTTTATGTACAATCATACGCGCATTGGTCTTCTTATATGAATAATATATTATAAATAAAAATGATTCGTACCTAATAACACTTTTTTTTAGAATTATTTAGTTTATCAAAAATAATCAATATAAATCTAGAATGATACAATATAACCATGGTCTATTGAATTCGATTTAATTATTCATGCTAATATTTATTCACACGTTTGTAACAAAAAGCAAACGCCAAAATACTTACGTACATAAACGCGCAAGAGGGTTGACTTTCAAGATTTACGATGTGGTAAACCTACCTATAAACGGAAGTATGTACGTGAAGGAGGAAAGTAAAGGTCTTTGTACACGTCACCACAATGGTTTACGATGGTAATAGATCACAATTACTCATAATACAGTTCATTTTTACACAACAACAGTCTAAAAACATGCAATATTATTTTAAATACGAAATGCTGAATATTTCTTCTTACGTTTATAACTGAAAACTAGCTGCAATAAATGGGTAGTCTGTAGGAATTTTGTGTATTAACAAATGGGTATAGATTACTTCTCTACAAATGTAAATGATACCGTAGAAAAATTTATCAAAATTTAATTAGTCATACATACAATCAGTTATTTTTTAAACTACGAATAAAAACTAAGTATATATTTGTATCAAAATTTGGCGAGTGTACAAGATGTATAATGAGAAAGAAAGAAAGATAGGAATGAAGGGATAGGAGTGCTTTCGAGCAGATGAAAGAGACCGATATTAATTTGCATTAGTTTAATAGGTGCGTGGTTTATAAACGTTATTGCTGCTGTTGGAGGCAGAATAAGGTCATGCCATTGCACTGAGAGCTCAAGTGAGTAATGAGCGCGGTTTATCTCTATAGAGTAACTAGCGGGGTTCGTGTAATGGGGACATTCATCAAGTCGATCTTGCATCTCCTTCTCTTTTGCGTTTATAGGTGCTCTCTTGATGATTTCAGTGCGGTCTGGAACTGACTCAGAGATACTATACCGTACATATATTTACAAAAGCACGTTAAAGTCAACTACTACTCATCACTTTTTTTCAGACACTATGGTTCATTACACTCTTTTGTAGAAAAACATCTGATCTATTGGTGCTTTTTCGTCTTTCGGATATATCTCCATATTCTTTGCTATATTAACAAATATAATGACGTACAGCTAATGCAGTAAGTCATTTCTGCCGGAGTAAGTTAATAAGAAGAGAGATTAGGAGAGGCGCACTATGGCGCTCGAAAGGTGACTCGAGTTCGAAGCTGTGTTATTACGCCCTTTTTGCAGCGCAGGCACCTCTGTAATTATGACTTTATTTTTATGAACATAAATTACACGGGTTTGTCTGGCAGTGTCATTATATGGCAGTTTAATTCGAGGTCTGTAAACCTAATAATAACTTGCAGTCTTAGCTTTTCTCGTCTCTTCTATTCTTTCAATTTCAACTGAACTCAGTGAAAGAAAAAATCAGCAAAGAATATGTAGGGTATTAAAAAAATAATGTCTCAACAACAATAACTTTTCATTATTCTATTTCATTTATCTACGTGACACAACTTTTCTAGCATGCTTTATCGGATTATCGGATTTAATTAGCATTATAGCGTTCTTATAACACACAAGCTTAATGTCCAAAGCTCATTAAAAGCGAGAAGCTCCAATATGAGTATCCAGAATAATTAGAATTCGCACACAGTAATAAAAGCTTTCAACAAGTCATTTTGTCGAAAAATAAAATTGCGGGCGATGAAAAAATCGAACCATAAACCAGCGAGAACTGACCGCTTTGGAGGGGATTTTGATAGTTGCAGCGGTGTCGAAAAATATAGGAGGATCAACACGTTAGCGTAGCCGTGCTCGCAATATTACCTACTGATATACGTGCGCGGGCGTACGAGCAACGTACACTACTCCCGGTGTACTATAAACGCAGAGCTGTCAGACCGCCGCCGTCGCGCTGTCAGTCTCCTGTCTGGTTGCTGTCTGACTGTCATTCACTTGGCTACGCTATCTCGCTGCTGCTAAGCTTTATCTTTCTACCATGCCGCTGCTGTACTGAGCTAGCAGCTCGATCCCGCTCGCTCGCTTTGATCCGCGCTGTCCGGAAAATGTGATCATGAACGAGATAGAAATAGAGAAATAAAACGTGGTAAAGAGCCTTTGACAATCGCATTTTCTTCATTTCCTTTTGTTTTATATTATAGAGAAATAGATGGAAATACCTGATTGAGCCTCAAGATGAAATTAACCAAGTTCCGTGTAATTTAAAAATGTTACCTAGTCTATTTATTTTGTTTGATGATCCAACTAAATTGCATGATGTGAATCGCGTCACAGTTCAGTCTCGATCCATTCGATATCAATAATGACTTGACAGTATTTGAAATTAATTCGATGTCCATTCTGATTTTTTTTTCTTTTTTATTATTTTAACAAGTACAATTGAGTGAATAGTAATTTTACTCTTCAGTACCAACGCGCCAGAATAATAACAAGAAAATAAACGCATTCAAAGTTGCAAGTACGAGAATTCACAACACTTTGCAAAGTATGGCTAGCTTCCTCGGTTACGCATAGTCGTGTGTCTTGAGCAGTTCTTTTTGCTCTTGAGCATAAGCAGCGAACAGTAGACACCTCCCTCGAGATCTAGCACCAGTCACGCACACGTACACGCACACACTTTCTCTCTCTTTCTCTTTCCCTCTTGCAAAGCTACAACTTGACATACGAGCTGCGCGCGTAACCAAGATACACGGGCGTTTTTCTCGAAAAAGTGTTAAGGAATTATGCCCTGGCAAGTAAATGAGATGTGTCTACGCGCTCATGGCGCATAGATCACTCGGTCGCCATCCATTCCCTTCTCCCTCCCGCTCTCACGCACATACACTAGCAGGAGCGTCAAGATAAATACGATCTTTCTCTTGTGTGCGCGCAAAAAGCTATCTTCGCGAAGAAATCGTCGCGCAAGCCCGCATCCACACGATGTGCGAATAAATTGATCCATTACTCAGTCGAGCAGTCATCTTCCTTCCTTTCGTAGAGCTTTCCTTTTACTCTTTGTCTTTCTTTACTTCTTTACGCTGAGCGAACATCTTCGCGCTTTTTCGAGCGCCCACACCGCTGTATAAGTATCTATGTTGTAAAGCTCTACACAGAGTGTACATGCTACGTATACGATAGAACGGGCAAGTATTATTACTCTCCACCCGCTGTTTTTTACTATTTCTTCAAAGAAGAGATGAAGAACTTTTTTACCCAGCTTGATAAATGTTCTTGTTCGAGATTTGTCGCAAGCTCTTCATTTATTTCCCATCATTTTCTGAGGATAAATTTTCATTGGATATATACTTGAAGGCTTTAATGTTAATTTCATGACCGATCCGTTATTGTACATCACCGTTTAATAATAATTTGAAGATTGTTAATTCAAAATTTCTGTCTTCTTACGAGGCTTTTATTTGAATTAAACGTTACACGCAATGCTGGCACGATTTCACATGATTGTGAGATTCTTGAATCATAAGTGAAAACTTTCCAGCGTCTCAAAGATCTACATAGATTGCAATGAATATGGGTCTTCATCATGCATGGCTTTTCTCGTCGACCTCAAAGCGGGTTTGTAAATGATTAAATAAACTATTTGCATAATTGTTTGATAACTGGTAAAATATCATTATTAATTTGAAATCCCAGACAGCATAAAATCTTCCCGTGAAAGCTTATAAAAATAATTCACAAGGAAGCTTACAGAAGGTTTGTTCTTAACTAAAAGAAAATATGCGTGAAAGCGTTTTTGATAATTTTAAAAAAATTCTCACTGCGTATTTCGAAAATTTCTTTAAAGGTTTCAAAAAGCTTGCATAAGTCTTTTTAGGAAACCATTCCAGACGCATAATCAGAAATTAAAGAAAACTTACAGCAGGCTTTCTTACAAATCTCAATGAAAATATGTTAATGAAAAACTCCGTAAAATTTTTTTGAAAGATTCCAGAAAGATCTCTAAAAAAAGTTCAAATAAACTTTAAAAAGTCTCCAGCAAAATCTAGTTCTTTCAAGTTCTTGATTCTATATACTCGAACTCGACTCGGACTCGGCTCGTCAAAAACGCACGAGTAAATAATTTTTCGCCACGCATTGACATTGCTCGACGCATATTAACGCACGCTTCGTTTGCTTTAAATGCAGCGTGCTAATTTAGCACTACGTCGTATGCAGTATGTAGGTGCACCGCGCGAATCGCTTTATGAGCACGGTACAAGTAGCGACATGAGACCGCCGCTACGAATTCGGGCGTGTTACGTTAATACCGCGGTCATGCAGCTGTTCTTCTTCCTGCTTTAGCGTGAAAATTATGATGACCATTAATGCAGCGTGCGGGCAGAAACATACGCACAAACATTTACCACGAACGACGCAAGCGCGAGAACATTAAGCAGCCGAGAAATTGCGATCATTTATAATAGTACGTGTGTGTAGACTTTTCATACGCAGACTAGACGCGAGTATGTAATACAGTCGAATTTGTGCAAGCAAAGGCTGGCTTAGACGACAGTGAGAAAAGCAATAAGTTGAGCGTTGTATATCATCGCTCGCGTGGAAGCTTTGTATAATATGTAGTTCCAAGAGATGAGAAAGAGTTAAGAATAGCACAGAGAAAGCCGCATGGCACGAGCTTTTCGAGCATTTATTTTTCTTTTTGCGCGAATTATGATTTGGGATGAGTCAAGCTCCTGCTAAGATATGACAGTAAATAAATACTTTCGGTAGATTTCTTTGAATTTCATTTGCGAACCAAAATTATGCACTTTTTGCAAGAGCTTTTGATAGAGACAAAGAGAAGGAAAAAGAGGCTACTTCAGCCTTCTCATTTTTGAAGCTTTAAAAGTTTACCTTTGATTTTATCTGTACTAAGTATTTTTAAAACTGATAAACAAAGTAATTTCAGAAATTATCGAAAAAATTTAAAGAACTCAAATGATATTTTAAATTGACGTCTATATGTTAAGAATCGAGGAAACCCCAAATAAAATAAAATGAGAAAACCCCGAAGTCAAGTTGAAACGTAGAAATAAATAAAGCTATCTTGGTTTAATTTTTGTAAAAGGTGTTAATTGTTTAAGCATTAAGAGCAGTCCTTATCGTCGTTTAAGCTCGAACACGATGTTAATGAGATGCTTCATTTGCATTTCCTCTCCAAGCTATTTCTGCTTGAGCAAATGGCGCCAATGCTTTTCTTCTTTCTTCGCCACATTGCCACTAGTTAGTGTTTCTCTCTGCAACGAGTTACTGTTAACTTATTTGTTACTTAATACTCTGTACCTGATAATCTATGAACTTATTCATAGATTGATAGTAAAAACGTTTTGTGCATCTTTTTTATGCAAGAATCTGTACTCGATTTCAAGCAAGTTACGCTGTATTCATTGGCTAAAAAAAAATAAGAATTCGTATCATGAAGTATATTATTTATAATAATCGCGGGGATTAAATCAAGAATCAAGTATGAATGAGATGAGGTCTATAAGCAACATATTTTTAAAAATGCAACACAGTGAAAACATCCGAGTGTCATTAACAAAAAATGAGCCACAGGCATCAAAGTTAAGTTCAGTGTGCTTTTGTGGGCGATATGTATATTTGACTACCTAAAACTTTTTTAAAGCTAATTTATATGACCAAGTAAATTTACTCGAGTTTATACTTTCTTGGTTGGAAAATTGCAGAGTGTGAAATTGTCGTGTACATTTAATCGAGCTGATATAAATACAGAATATTGGATTAGCAGCGGGGTCGAGTTTAGAATGAGAGATAGAGTTGGGCACTAAATGCCAAAGTAAAAAGGCAGCAACAAGCAGAGCTAGTGTGTTTCTTGCCCGATTTTCCCAACATTTTCCATTAATTTCGCCGGTGTTGTGATTTTGACAGTCTAATGTAGTATAAAGTAATTTATATGCGTTCGTGTAGTTAACTTTGATGGCGATAATTCTTCGAGCAGAGAATTATCCATACAATATTTTTTCCGTCTGTCATAAAGTTAACGTAGCAGCAACAGCGGCAGCGGTAGCGGTGGCGGCAGCGCGCAATGATAAATGAGAATTCTCGCGAGATCCGTCTGACTGATTACAAGGTAAATTCCGTCGCGTTCAATTTAATAGTATATCCTCGGGTATTACGCTTTGATTCGACGCTGCGATTTTCAAGCATTAAAACTTGTGCACGAACTAGCAAGAGATGCTATTGAATGCGACGTACATTTATTAAATAAAACCACGTAAAAATTTCCGGTGGATAATTAGTCTTCGATTACAACATGACGCGATATCTAAGATGAAATTCTTCGGGCAGTATCAAGTACATTAAGATGTTAGGGTAAAAATTAAAAGTGTAAGAGACGATTCAATCCCTGTTCTTTGCATTACTTACATGCATAATCAAAGTGATATGTCGAAAAAACTGCTCATTCTGTTGACTCGTCTTCTTCTGTATTATAGGTTTTCTCAGAGAAAAGTCCTTGTTTTACTTATCGATAAGAATAAACATCAATCTTATGTATAGCATCGATCAATTATGTTTGCTTCTTTCTCGTCACGTATGTGTAAGAGTCGTTTATTCGAAACTGAAAGATAGCAACCCAGAAGCTTTCAAGACAGGCGTACACCGTACATTATACAACACAAGACGTGTAATATAGGCAAAAATGAAAGAGAAAAAAAAGTGAAACATAAAATTTGATTGACCGCGAGGAATGATTTTAAACGACGAACGATCAATCGGTGATGATTATAGACGGACTATAATTAATTGCATCGTGACAAAAATTCTTCAATTCATTGATCACAAGCTAACTATATCGATACATTGTAGGGTGCCAACGACGTTAAAATTTTAGCATAGTCAGCTGTATATGAGCAAATACTACACTAAATTTTACGATCATTTTACGCAGTTTCGTGACTTTAAAATAATCAATTAAAAAGATTAATAATGACACGACTGAATTTGCTATTTTACGGTTTTCCCTCCCAAAATAGCCATGAAAGCTTTTTATCTTTGTTTCAATGGTATATTTTCGATTAAATTTATAAGCAACGTGGAATTACAAGTACCAAAACGGAGACATGCATCAATATATAAACCTTATGTAAGATCACAAAATGTCATGCTTTGCACCAACAAGCGACTATCCAAGAGTAAGCTCACTCTAGCAAAAATTTAATTGGTTCCACGAGCATGCGTGCGTATGTAATAATATAAATGTAAATCTCTGTTCCAGCAGATAATATTAAAAAATAAGACTTTGCGCGCTAAGGCGTGAAAATGTATATATTCGGTTGGTCAAACGAGACGTAATGCGTCGGAGCGAAAATTAGTACAAAAGAGGAAAAACGCGTTGAAAGAAGTACCGCTGCAAGAAGGGTTTGAGTAGTAGCAACGTGGTACAAACATTAGTCACGAGTTGTAACTTAGCTCGCAGTATACGTACACCGCACCTCGAGTTGATTCCCGCTGGCTCGGGACCCTCGCGGTATTTACAAGGCTCATAAAGAACTAGTTGCACAGCCGCTCATACACGTAATATTGCCGTGTAAATATCATCTTATGGAAATGTAGAGCTCAATATCCGCGTGCACCTAACATGGCACTCGGAGCGACTTTCCTTTTCCTGCCTACGGAGAGCAAGTACACTTGCAGGGGTGGTTGAATTATTTTAACTAAGCATATTTTTTTGCGCGACTCAACTCGAGATCGCGTAGATGTAAGCCACATTGTTTACAACACATTAGGATGAGCTAATCAGTCAGAAATTTGGTCGACTATAGTTCAATGACTAACATAATTTATGGACAGCGTATGTATGATATTTTTGGCAAAAATGGCAATTTTTTCAATTCATTTCATCACAACATGCCACACAGTGCGAGAATTGCCCGCGCACGCGTGAGAAGTTTCGCGGTGCCGCGCTGATGTGCACTTGGCGCTCTGACACCATTAGCCGCGATCATCCATCACCATTAACACAGATGTCCCGACATGTCGAGCAACGAATGTCACATTAATCACTCGACACATCCGACGTAAATTTACGCTGTCGACGACGACGACGACGACGACGACGACGACGACAACGACGACGAGGCTGTGTGACTCCCGCTATACACTCCATCGCTCATTAATCGCAATGCACGTCAGGATTTAACGCGAACTCGCAGCCATTTTGACAAGACTCAGGGCAAAGCGACGGGAACTAGATTTTCGCTGGCTGAAGAGAGATCTCCACTGGCACTCGCTAGATACATTATATATAAAGTGCAAATTGAGTTAACGACCCGCGTAAAAAAAATTCACGTTTCGCGAAACTTTTGCGAAACTTTAAATCCGCAAGTTGATCTAAACTTCATATAAACTTTGGGCCATGAGACTCGCCAAACTTTGATTTCGGTGACTTCAAGTAGTGCAAGTTTGGCGAAACTTTCGCGATAGTTTCGCGAAAGTTTAATTTTCATTTCAAGCATTAATAAATAATAAAAAAAATTATTCATTTCTTAGCTTCCAGTGTAGGCTTAATGAAGAATTAGATAAGCGATTAAAACTTCGCAGGCATTTAAAAGATTTTTTTGTGTTAGAGATTTTTTTTGGGAGAGTCCGCGGGTAGGATTTGAACCTGGGTCCTTGAGAGTGGGAGTCGTGAACGGTACCAATTGAGCCATGTGCGTAATTTACATCGGACACAAAAATAAGATATTTATGAAAAAGTTATTATTGAAGCTGAAAACCAATAAAAAGCCAAATCAGACATTCATTAATTGTAATTTATAGTAATTTTTTAGTTTTTTTATAAATATTTACGATTTTTCATATAAACAATTTTTGTTCGGGACATGCTACACTACTCAACAAAAGTATTGAAAAAAAAGTTTCATCAAAATGTTGTCAATTTTCAAATGCTTCTATCTATCTTTGTCTATATTCATCGTATCGAGACGAACTTTTTTTTGATTTCTTGGAAAAAGTTCCAAGTTACAAAAAGCAAAGTTTAGCGAGTTGTATGAACGAAAGTTCGTACGAAGTGTATATTAACTGTGCGGAATGCATAAATTTACGCAAAATGTACATTAAGTTTCGCGATCATTTTGCTATCAATGACTCTACGAAGATGTTAGTTTGGTGAGTCGTTTGGGCCAAGGTTTCTACAAAGTTTATATGAGTTTTACGGAATGTTTCGCAAAACTTATGCGAAACTTTCGCCAAACTTGCACAATCAATGAGTCCATGAAAACGTAAGTTTGGCAGAGTCTCACGGGCCAAAGTTCACATGAAGTTCATATAAGTTCGGCAAAATCGCCAAACTTAAAAAAAGTTCCGCGAAACCTAAATTTTTTTACGCGGGGATGATAGTTGTAGAGATTAGGTAGATATAGAGCTGCTAAACGATGTTCGGTGCAAAAGCCCTACGATGTTCGAAATTTCAAGTAACCTCCATTGTACTCGTATCAATTAGTTTGTCATTCATTGAATCTATTCGTTTTAATTTTTGAAAATTCATTCACATTCTCTGGATGAAATCATGTGTACGAAATGCAAGCAAAGATAATATTTTGATCTTCAACCACTTCTGATACATCTTTTTACAAGTTATTTCATTCGCGTCGCTCGAATAGCTTCGTGAACATTCTTGACACTAAATGTAATGGTAATCAAGAATAGCGTAATTACGCTATCTCAATTAAGGCGTTTTCACCGTGAATTTTATTTATTCTAATTAAAATCGCACTTTCCCTTCTCTCTCTTCTCCATGTCTGTGTGCATTGCGAGGCTTGATCCTAATTAAACATCTTCTTAACGAGCGCGCGAGCTATGGCAAGGCCGCCTTAAATAGCGGAAACGCGCGAGCGCGCGAAACTTGACGCGCGCAATAATCTCTTGGCTGCCATCTGGCTTGTAAAATGCTAGTAAACGTGAAAGAGAAATAGGTAAAGGTCGGTACGCGCGAGTGCGACAAACCACACCTGATCACCCAATTGCTAGGGATTACACACTCGTACACTCGCACACGCGGGTTATTAAAGCGAACGAGAAGTGGCAACTATATAATACGTGGGGGCAAAGTAGGTCCTTGTAAACGACGGCTTCTCGAGAGTCAACTTCGCACGCCGGAGGATTAATTTTGCTTAACAGGTAACAGCCGCTCAGGGAGGTCCTCCACCTCACGCGCGCGCGCGACGTCAGCACGCGTTTACCATCGAAATATAAGCGCATAGCATGCTTGCACCACTCAGTGTACACAAACACGATAGCACACAAGGGAAATACCACTTTCGAATTTAATCGTTTTCGGGCTATTTGTATTTATGCCGAGGAAAAGTTACGTATTCTTTCCGTGATTTATCTTACCGAAGTTCACTTGTTGTTTTGATAATTGTTTCAAAGCTCATCATAATTCGAGTTTGTTTTTGTAATTTCACAATGGCTTCTGAATGAACTTGATATCGTGAAAAAAATTTCATGACAATAAAAGTAATTTTGAAAATAATGGAAAAATTTTAGCACTTTGTAAAAAAACATGGTTCAACAAAATACATGCTCTAAAAATACAACAAGAAAAAAAGTTTCTCGAAAGTCATCTTCAAGCAAAGTCACGTACACTCACGTATCTGTTCAAGCGCGGAGTATAACAAAGGTACAACTTTTCCATGAAACTTTGCACAAACACAGAATCAACCACTAATTCTGTTTAGAGCTCCCTGGGGCTGCGTCTAATTGCCTCTGCTCATCCACAACGACGATGACAATATACCAGCAGTTACCGTCTCTTAGTTGCTGATTTTCGAATTCGATAAAGCACTTCGAGTAAGCAAGGAAATACAGTACAATTCAAGCAATCGAATACCCTCGTAAAAATGTTCAACTTGTTACACAAAACTCACTGACAAGATATGTTTTTTATCAAGTGCAAGAACAAACTTTTCGGTTACAAATTGTCTCTTCGGCGAGTGAATCGCTTACACAAAAATCCAATACAATTATGCAAAAATAATTATGCATGAAAAAATCAAGGTCGTTGAATTCAACAAAGCTCTTAAAAAGTGGGGGTTTCTACATTATAAAGAATCAGGCGGCAATTTCAAAGAATCTACTCGATTTAATAGCAAGTAATGATTTGACGGTGTCGAGGACTCATGTCTTTCCTTTATCGAAAAACACAGAAGGCGTACCATGGGCGTTACCTATTAGAAATTTCAAGTGTTCGACGTCTCTAAAACTCAATGAAAGACTAAAAAGTTATCCTTAATCACGTTGACGCCTTCTTCGAGTCCCCAGTTCTTTTCCTTAGTTGAGCACGCGCGAAAAACGAGCCGAGATCAAGCATTGGAAAAGCGGAATTACAAGCCCGCCTCCTTTTAACGATGCTAAACAATTGCTTTGCAAGCTCCTTAATGAATTGTCGAAGACTAAGGATGTACGGCTACAACACGAGAGTCATTAGAGCACAGATGTCGAGGATCGGTGGGTACGTAGGTCGTGAAATTCCCCCTTTGAAACATTCTGCCGTAAGCCATGTATGTTCGTAAACGTCACCTTAATTGTTACTTGTTATTTGGCATCCAATGCTTATCTATGACCAAACGAAATACAAAATGTACTCGTATAAAATATGAACTTAAGCCCTCAAGTGAGTTTCCCGATTCAATTCATCGTTGGCATAGTGCAGTCTCGCTCCACCGCTTTTACCGCCGTACCAATTGGAGATAGCCATGTACACATCTTAACCCATTATGACGCAAAATATGACCATTTCCCGGCCTGTCGAAAAAATCC
The DNA here is from genome assembly GCF_000599845.2 of Trichogramma pretiosum. Classification (NCBI taxonomy): domain Eukaryota; kingdom Metazoa; phylum Arthropoda; class Insecta; order Hymenoptera; family Trichogrammatidae; genus Trichogramma; species Trichogramma pretiosum. Next base: position 5,272,233 of record NW_019641698.1, read on the forward strand.
AAAATGTTCCAAAAAAATTCTGAAAACATTCTGAAAAAATTCACATGTATTCTTTGAACAAATTTGAACACTTTTCATTCTATGACTTTTTTTTTTAAAGTCAGTCATTTCAGAATGAAAAAGGAGGGAATTTTTATATCGCTGCTCAGTATAAATTCGCCAGTTTAGAAATATAGGGGCTAGATAAAAATCGCAGCAGCGCGTTTTTTGAATTTTCAGAGAAAAAGTGCACGATTGCTGGTGTTATGGGAGTCCTCCGAAGGCAGGACAAGGTAGAAAATCGACTTTGGAAAAAAATTTTAAGTCAAAAAATTACGTTTTTTATTTTTACATACCTAAAATTTGATCAAGATTTTCAAGGAAATATTTTAACTTTATGTATAATTTTTTTGCAATGGAAAATTCATGCAAAAAATTGCACTTTTGCGCGTTAATGTTTTAATGGTACTTCATGGAATCTCGGGATCACTCTATTTTCGGACTGTTATGTCCAGTACGCATTACAAACCGAATGGCATGTCGTTAATCATACGCACCACAGGATATCACCCTTTATTATATGTAAGTGCAAAGTTGTCGAGGGAAGGAGGATGGCGGCTTGTCTGGAACTCAATCAAACTGCAATAAATATAAGCATCAATACCTTTTTTTGTTAAATTTGGCACAGAAACGAATATCACGTGTCATATAACAGAAACGTCAATGTATCCAACCTTGGTAATTTGTGTCCTCCCTTGCGCGCTGATGGATTTACCCTCATTTGGCGATTTTTACACGGCATACAACTTTAGGTGGTATAGTGTTACGCCGAACATCCGTCAAGGCGTCATTTCAATCAAACGCGAGAATGAAGGAAAACAAGAAACCGGAGATTTTTTTTTTTTAAACAAATGATCAATCGAGCGATCAACGCTTCATCAACGTTGTAACTGCAAAAATCATCTAGTATCATCTTCCTATCGCATCAGCAGAATTCGAATTTTTGCTGCTGGACTGATAGACACTTTTGCGTTTACGAATTGATGCGCTCGATACACGAGTAGCTTAATTACCTCATCCAACACGTTTTGGACGATTCATCATTTTTTTCCCCATTCAGTGAACGTACGTTAATGTAATGAAGTTACGTTATGTAATGAATGCGTTTACTTGTAGGGCTCAGTGAAGTATAGATACACAAAAGCATTACGTACGAAAACTAAATTCGCGCGCTCATATAGAGCGTATGATAACCCAATGTGTGCGGTGCACGTCTCGCGTTGAAGTGACAAATACGCGCCTATACATTCGGCTACGGGCTGCAGTTGAGCGGGCCTCATGACATGCGAATAAGGGTGGACACTTCATCTTTGTCAGCTCTTCATTACTCATACAGGATTCATTCATTGTACAAAAGCGTATATATACGTACTGGCTTATACGAGGTACAGGTCGCAATCATATATATTACATATGAGGCATTTCATGCGAAGTGTCCTAGCGCTTCGCCGCGCGGCCCAATTAAGCGAAATCACTCAGTTTCTAACTCACGTAAAAAGTATCAAAATATACTCAGAAAAAATAACTAACTAATGATTTCGATAGAAAATTTCCTCAGCTTTCCGATGGTGTGGTCAGATTTTCCGAAATTTTCCATTTTCCCCGGAAAAATTTGACATAAAGTTTAAAACGCAAATATCTCAAAAAGCCCATTTTTAAGATTTTTTTAAATAGTCCCAATCGAAAGCTGAGGAAATTTCCTAACTGTATGCAAGTTTTCAGAGTGTGCAATTGATTATTACTCAATGAAATACAGCGACGAACGTGTAAAAACGTGAGATTTTGCGACGCGCGGGGTACTGCGCGCGGGAACAGCTGCCGCACGGGCCGAAATGTCACGTTTTTACACGTTCCTCGCTGTATTTCATTGAGTAATAATCAATTGCACACTCTGAAAACTTACATACAGTTAGGAAATTTCCTCAGCTTTCGATTGGGACTATTTAAAAAAATCTTAAAAATGGGCTTTTTGAGATATTTGCGTTTTAAACTTTATGTCAAATTTTTCCGGGGAAAATGGAAAATTTCGGAAAATCTGACCACACCATCGGAAAGCTGAGGAAATTTTCTATCGAAATCATTAGTTAGTTATTTTTTCTGAGTATATTTTGATACTTTTTACGTGAGTTAGAAACTGAGTGATTTCGCTTAATTGGGCCGCGCGGCGAAGCGCTAGGACACTTCGCATGAAATGCCTCATATACGGACAAAATGTGTGCCTCGGTATAATCTCGTTGTTGCGTCGACGATGAGGGGATATATCAAAAAAGCGGGAGAAAAAAATGAAATCCTGCAGATGTTCGACACGGTCAATAAATTACGAATTTGAAAGATATCGAAGGGCGCGCCGACGTCCTGTTTTTCATTGTTGACGGCTCAAAAAATCAGCCCAGGTTAAATTTGTTTTATGCGATTATTCGTGAGTAAAACATTAGTTATATATACTACGGCACGTCTCGGGGGGCCAAACACATACGATTACTTTCCTGTTCACTGTAAATGAAGTGCCGTGAAATGGGTGGCATTCGTAGGTACTTTCTGTTTATGTGATTGAGCTTTTCATTCATTTTTCACGGGTTCGAGCACTACTGTAACCGTACCAGCGATTTAAATTCCAGTCTTATTTATAATTACTTGTCAACTTAGCTACGCTTTGAGGTTATGGATAAAGGAAAAGCTTTTTAATGCCTATGAAGCATTTCGTTACAAATCAAGCAATTACAAGTGTAACATTTGGCTCATTCGAATAAATATCCTTTGTTTATAATACAAGTTTGCGGCAGCTGTCACCGGATTAAGCAAAAACGTCGCAGGACATGTATATTGTTGATGAGTATCATTATTTTTCATATCGTATCGCTGATATAGCTCTGGTCATGCTAGCGCGTAAGATTGTAAATCGCACGAGCTGAAAACTGGAAATACTTTTCACCGCGTAAAAAGCTTGCGAAAATTGCAAGTCAAGCCGTTAGGTCACTTTATCTAACAGCCCCACGTATGCAGCGCAAGTACTGTCCAACATATCTGTGTGTAATATGAAACGCGCGCGCGGCGAAAAGTACGCCTCGTATCGTTCCAAGAAATTAAATAAATGGTATCATTTGGCAGAGTTGTCCCATTACGTGTCCTTACACTGCACAAGCACGCGAGCGACAATATCGTGCGCAGTCATATCGCAGCAGCTCTCAACGTACACACCAACTGGCGTCGAGCCCCCCATCTTCACGAGCACATATAACCAAAGAATCGCAAAAATGAAGGCAAAGTCTTATGGTCTCGTACGGCTATACGAAGTATAGTATCGTTGCGGTAGAAAAAGACTTTCCGTTAACGTTGGTCTCGCGAGAGTGTGTGTGTGAAAGAGAGAGATGAGAACGAGTGTTCTCGTACATGAGTGTATAACGGGCAAGAGTCAAGATATATTTTCAGCAACGATCGGCTTTTTGTGCCACTATAGTAGTCGAATACACGCGCACGCACGTGCGGACCCGCTTGACCAAGGCAGGCCATGCCAAGATTGCATATAAGAGACATGCACCGAATGGAGCGCAATACTCCGGCACCATTACAGCAAGATGGTGCGCGATAATGCTGAGCTTACGACGGAAAAGCAATTTCCGCGCTTGCTTTTCTTATCATCTTTCTATTATTTTTTATTGTTTCTTTCATTTCTTAACGAAAGTTTATACGTTTTTCGATGCACCGCCGCAGTACGAGCCAAATATAATACCCGTTTATCGAATGATGTGCATATTTTTACGATATTGATACGAGAAATTTGCTGCAATTGAATGACAACCTTAAGGTATCCTGTGCCGTTAAAAATATTTAAATTCAAATTAATTTGAAAGGTGGAGAGTTTTTCCCCCGTGGGTAGAGAAAATTCCATGAAAAGGCATTAATGTGACTTGAACAAAATTTAAAGATTTTTTCAGAAATTGGAAAAATTTTCATTAGGGTCATCTGACTAGTGGATGAACGACCACCAGTAAATGAATGACTAGTATATCAAATTAATTAAATAATGAATATTGTGATGATAGTTTTTGTAACAAACATTCATCTTATCTCGGGTAACAGAACTTTTAACACCAACAGTTTTATTTTAATTTAAACCATTTTTTTATTAGTAAATCTATTTATATTACACGCTAGTGCATAAAATCTTCCAATCACTGGGTAAAATAGACATAATCAATGTTTTACCCAGTGAATGAATAGACATCCTACGATTTCTTCGTTGCAGAGGTTATGAATTTTGATCGAATCTAAGAGACGAAAATCGATTATTCCTGAAAGATTTTTACAATCATTAATGAGTGAAGCTACTAAAAGTAAGCTACTTAATATAAATTCTGCAATTAATTAACCCGGTTATTTTATGGATGGTTACATAACATTCAATTATTAAATTGACAATATCACACGTTCATTTACTGGTTCAGCAGCATTTATTCATTGGTTCAGGCTATTCATTTACTGGTAAAATACGTTTTCAAATAATGCTAATGAAATAATACATTGTACATTATCAATTATTGTTAAATTAATATCTGAACTTGCTTAATACGAGCATTGAAGTCTGAAAATCATCTAGGTCAAAAATGAAAAAAATTATTGGGATGTTTATAAAATGATTTATATCGCATTTTTCGAAACCATTCATTCACTGGTTGGTTGACCCTTCACCCTACATGAAATTTTATGTAAGATTCGGGCAATTGATTTTTATTAATTACTACTACTTATTACTACTATTACTTATTACTACTATTACTTATATTTTACACAAAAGTGAATGTGACAAAGTAGATGTGAGAGAAAAAAATGTTCTCCATTTCTAAATTGAGTTTCATTAAGTGATTTTTAACTCTCTACATTTAAAGTGTAAAACATCAATTGAAAGTATTTTCTAATTAACAAGGTACTTTTCATTTAAAGCTAAATGCTCAATTTAATTTTAATTGTATTATAACGTTTTTTTTATAATTTTTTTATAAATAAAATAATATCTGTACAAGTATAGGATAGAATTGAATCTTTTTAGTTTATTTTTGCAATAAAAATTATTTATATGATGGCATTTTTGTAAAGTTTTCATAAAAAGATAAAAGAGTATAGATACTTTAATTTTCAATGGATATATTTTATATGGCACCTTGGATAAAATTTTAAATGTGTTACATTAATTTTAAATTCTGAAATTAAAGTTGCATTTAATTCAAGGTTTGTAGCGTTTCTATAAAATAAAAAGTAGTCCTTTCTATGAGTTATAAGAATATTCAGATGAAGGAATAGTAATTTTTAAAATTTAATTTTTTAAATCATTTTTCCTCGTCTAAATTATTTTAAAAAGTATGAGCAAATCCTGTATAATATCCGTTTGAATGTTCAGTTCTCAAAGTGACTTTTATTTCGTTGATAGAGCAGAGTTCCCGAAAATAATCCAACGATACACGCGGATATATTTCAGAGGACGAAGGAGCCGGGGGAGAGTTAGCAAAGACGAAGAGTACTGGCTGCTTCACACCGGATATAAATTTCACTGATATTCGATGGTTCGTGTCGTTCGAAATGGGGTATTTCTCGAAACCTAATGGTTATTGCCTTTCTCGGGTCGCGACATATTGCGTTCTATCCAGTGCAATGTGTTCGGCCAATATATCAGAAGTAGACCGCCACCCCCGCCTCCTGCGCTGCTGCTGCCGTTACAGCTACTTCTTCTTCACCTTCTCATACTCGAAAGCACAGCTTTTCTACACTCTAAATTTCTTTAACCCATAGCTGTAGCGGTAGCTAGCGTCGTCGTTCCACGCAATACAAGCTTTATATACGTGTGGATATAGCTGCTGGCGACAGTTGAGCTTTGATGTTTCTTTTGCTTCTAAATGATGTTTCAGTTGCCATGCGGTGCACCTACCCTCATCTGTATAGCCCTGTAAACTATTGTACAAAAAGTGCGGTAAATCTCCTTGAATGTTCAATAAAAATGCCTGATTGCTTTGTGCTGATACAGTTCCCTGGCTTAAAAAAAAGTATATTTTTAGATTTGTTTTTATTTCATCGACAATTTTTTTAAATAATTGAATCAAAAATTTGCACACGCATATTTTTATTTTAGAATCTGACATTTAACCGTGTATTAATACGTCATTTAATTGAACAAAACCAAGTTTCACTTCTAAAGCCGGTATCAGAAACAGATGAAGAACGAACAGGAAAAATCAAAATTATAAGGTAAAAGTAATGTAAAAGTTTTGTGTGGCTGTGTGGCGATGGCATTAGTGGTCAGTGAATCAGTAAGAAGATGTCACGGCAAGCCTTCACTATAGTAGTTTGTCGAGTCTGCAGTCTACACAAATAACCTCGCAGAACACGCGAAGCAACAGAAGTTAGAGCCTTTGCCGTAGTCTCTGAGCCATCACGTGCACGCGCATGGTGAGGCGTCGGTCGGTCGGATTCGACAGAAAAAGCTCGCGAGGTGTGGCCGCAGACTTAAATTATTGCGGGCCGCCCAATGCGCATGTTGAACAATATATATTATGGGATGTATATCCTGATCGTATATCGTTGGACTAAACCGAGAATTCATCCTATTCTCGCAGGCTCTAGTGCTCGATTATTTTATCCCAATGATATTACTGTATTCTGAGTCAATAATTATGCATATAATTCTTGAGGTAGTATCATTATTTATACCTCTCAAATAATAGTTATTTATGTAACAAGTGCCTAAAAAACTGGGCACGTGTTGCATACAAAATTTTATGCAATAGTAGGCGAAAAATACTTTCAATTAAATGAGTCATTTTACCGCACACCAGTGTCCAAAATGAGGCATTTTACTGCACACCAGTGTCGAAATGAGGCATTTTACCGCATACAAGTGCCCAAAAACGCTTTTTGCGCACTAAAAAATGTGCGAAAAAAGACATTTTCGTCATACTATTGCATAAAACTTCTTTTTCAGTCGCATAAAATTACGACATCATTGCTCAAATGGAGAGGATTGCAGTCAAAACGCCTGAATAAATGAATAATGGTTTCTACTTTTTGTTTCAAGATATCGCATCTAAAAAAGAGTCGATGAAAAATTCATGTGATTGGTAACTGTGATTGTACGTATACGTATTGTATATACGTCAACGATGTCTTCTAAACAATACAATAAAATGGTGCAGTAGAAGTCATATTGTATTATTGACTCACATTGACTGTTCTATACAAGGCTCGGCACAAGTGCTCCATTGGGTTGTTCGCGTACACATGTACACAATAGGGATTGATAACGGTTGGGTCGTTATCACTTCTGTCGATATTACCTTTATCTGCTTCAAAGACCCCACAGTCACGCAGGTAGAACAAGCGGATGGCAATCGCGTTGTTGTTACACCCGGAAAGTTTGTATTGAGCATACCAAAAACATATTGAATATTTGTAAAACAAAGTATATATGCTTGTTTTACAATCGAACATATCATTCTATCGGATTATACTCATATTCAATATAATTTTGGTCCGAGTTTTTTTTATTTCATCTACTTTTCTCATAAAATTCTTAATATTAAGCCTTCATAACAATATGACTCCAAATGTTTGATGTAAAATCAAATTATCAGCTGTAAAGCTCTACAATCTACGTGTACAATCTTACCACAGGAATCTTTTTACATCTAAGTACGCACAAGTAAGATAATAGTGGAGCTTTTAAAGAAATTGTGAAGCTGCACAGCGTGCTGTTGATTCCTGGCACGTAGCGATGTCGGTCACTTAATTTCGTGTAATGTAGAAGTTAACCACTTGCAAAGTACCTCGCAGATCTCGAGGAAATGGTCAGCTGCAAAATCTCTCAGAGCAGAGCTAGCAACTTTTTTCGCACAACTTTCTCTCTCTCTCTTTCTGCGACGGAGAAAATTTTGCTACAACGAAGTCTGGACGTGTATTCAGGCATGGCATCATAGGTTATCACAGCTAAATCCCTTCGATTTCACAGTTTATTTCACCTTTTTTGCGTGGAAAGAGAACTTTACTCTCCTCTGACACAATCTTCGAGCTTTTGCTAGCACGCAGGGTGCGGGAATAAAAGAAAAAAACTAAAGATAGGATAGAAAAAGAGGGAGAGAGGGACAGAGAGTAAGAGAAGAAGCAGTAGATGAAGAAGAGAGGCCCTTAAGCGAAGATAAGATTGGAAAAGTTGTATAAGGGACGAATTTAACAGCTATATAACCATTACGTCGCCAGATAAAGTAGAATCAAGTGTCTTAACGTCCTGCAACGAAATTCCGGATATGGCGCTCGTATATTACTATGTATGGTCTATAGAGCTGAAGTGCTCCATTACGACTATGTGTGCGTTCAGGTCCAAGGAAATGCAGAGAAGACGATTATGCGTAAGGACTTTCTAAACTTACGAATTTTATGCACAGCAGCTTGAGCACATGATCACGATGAAAAATCGCCACTGATAACTGTCACAAACTGGCACTATTGCCACACAATCACCGTGGAAGTTAACTCCTAAGCTAAACATGAGGCAACTGAAAGTGTATGGATTTTTTACAAAAGCTTCACAGATCGTTGTTACTTCAGTGAATAACTCATAGCATACTCTCGGGGTTCTTTGAATAGGTGTACAGTGTACACAGATAAAAAATCCTTAAATTTAATAAATACTCAATGTAAACTTAGAATTACGTACTTTACATGAAATCACCGTTGAAAATCAAAGTATAAATGCTGATTTGTTTAATTGTTCAAAACATTTATAAAAATTTAATTATAATTGAAGTCACCCTCCACCACTAGATGGCGAGTACCTTCCTCTGTAAATCTGCAAGTGTCAAAGTTCATGTAAATATTCAAATTTACCTGAATAGCAAACTAATAAGACAATTGAAATTGTCTCTTTTTTAAATAATCGAGAAAATGTATGCGCCTGAAAAACGCACAGAATCATACAAATTATTTAAATAACTTTCAATTGCACGCATAGATTAGAATTAATTTTTGATCTTCAAATCATTCTTTTGAAAGCTGCCTGCGTAATGGCGCCATCAGTTTTACGTAAGACTCGCTGCAACGAACAAATCTGCAATTAAGGGCCATGCAATTCAATTATAGATAACAAAAGGCTATCCTTGGTCGAACGTGCGTACGTTTTAAAATTTTAATAAAATCTATCGATTGACGCAAGTAAAGAAAAAATTGAAAAAATATCAAGAGAAGAAAAAAGTGCGTGCGAAACAGCCATTAATACGAAATTAAAATTAGAAGCGTCGTTTCCACGGCTCTTTCTCGTCGTCGTGTTATTTCAACAAGAGCTGCACAGAGAAAGAAAGTAAGTGAGAGAGAGAGAGAGAGAGAGAGAGAGAGCAAAGAGCACAGGGAACTCCGCGGTGGTTTATAAGGTAATGCATGTTTACGCTGGGGGCGATGCCATAGCCATAACTTAACTATGGGACTGACAGCTTGCATAATACTCGCAAAATTGGTTTTATAAGGCGAAGGCAGGAAGGCAGGCGAGCGCATGTACTCGAAAGAGAGCATAGCAACTCGCACAACAATGCCATAAACGCTCACGGCTAAATTACGAGGCGAGGGTGCAAAATAACGAAAGATTAAAGCTCCGAAGAGACAGAAAGAGAGAGGGAGTAGACGATAACATAGTAAAGAATATGCCGCTGCTTTCGTTTTTGACACGTTGTCTGCAGACAAGAAAAAAAGGTGGATGCGGAAAAAAGTTAACCGTATTTTTCGTCTTGTTAGCGTCGTGCGTTTTTAGCGCCTCGAGTGTACACGGTTATACGCATCGCTTCGTTATAGGTTTAGACTTATTTTTGCGTCAATCGTATACGTGCGCGCATTTCAACGCTTGTCTAATGAGGATTGCATACACCCTCACGACTTTGATGCCATCGCTCATTAATGTGCTGAGTCGGAAATTAGCATAGCACCCTGACAGCTTTGCTTCAACGGGTTCTGATTGCTTTTGAAAGCGAAATATATTGGAAAGCAGAAGAGAAGTTTGCGTTGCCGCGCAATGATTGAAATACGAATTCCACACTTACAAGGAATAATTATTTTTCTTTGAAGATGCGGAAACGTTTACAAATCGAGTTGAAAAGATATGTAAGTTATCGCTAGTTGATCGCAACAGATATACCCGAATTCTAATTTTAAGCTGTTTTCAGTCTCAAAATATTAACTTTTGATATGACGAATGAAAAAATTTTGCAAAATCATGTATAATAATGAAAATGTCAAAGTTAGTTGCATTCAGGATGACCCTAGATCGGCATATCAATTAACATACTTTTCAAACCTCGTTTGGAATTTCGTGAGGTGCACATTAGGCGGTTCAATAACGTATGGAGCAAAAATTACTTGGCTCGTCATTGAAGCTCATTAGCAGGACCACAAAACGTGATTTCCAAGCCATGCCTTCGCGATGAGGCGCTTGCTAATAACCGACCAGTCAGTCAGTCACTTTCTCGAGTGTGCGTGTGTGTGTGCGCGCGCATTTGCGCGAACGAGCACAGAACTGCCTGCCTGCAAGCGCGCAGGACTAGCGAGCGAACTCTGGCATGTCAGCTTGGCATCAATCTTGTTAAATTACCCGCCCGGCCAGAAGTCGTTCGCTCGGGCTCTCGTCGGCGGATTGATAAATTGCCTGATCTGCTCTGCCGCTGCCACTGCTACCCCACCTTTTACGTACTCATCCAGCCGTCCGTCCGCCTGTCCGCTGTAACGTCCGTTTCTCGCTCGCTTGCGCGTGTGCACACATGCACACACACATATGCGCGGCCCTTATACGCGTTCTGCCACTCACTTTCTGCCCTCGACATTCGCGTCGTCCTCAAAAAGCAAAATTCGCCAAGAGAAAATCAAATTAACGCTTCACTTCGCGCAACAAGCATACATATACCTACACACATAAGTTGAATTATGTACATGAGAAAACACATATGTTATGGGCGCGAGGTGTTTCGTGGTTTTCCCCTCGCTATGTCTTATATGATAAATGTTTTGATTGGCGTTGAGCATCTTTTCATATCGGAATACGACGATTCAAAGGGCCAAAAGTTAATGACCTAAATGAATTTAGGCGATGGTTTAAGGTGGTTTACAGGAGTTGTGAACGTTTCGAAGCTGATTTTCTTCCACATTGTAAGTCATAAGATCTCGTTAGCTAGAGCGCGCATAAAAAGCCAATGCGTTGCAGCTTCGCCAAGCAAAGCCTTCACTTCCGCTCGTCAATATTATTTCTGTGCCTTGATATTCCGAGCGAGCGGAGAGCTGCTTGTGAGAAATGCTTTTACCACCCGGTCTTTTAAACCTTATACTTGTCTGCTCGGAGCGTCTCTATGGCTAATGGTTATAGAACCGCTGCCGCCTCGGTTCGGACAAGTAGATAATCCTTACATATAGTCCGTGGGTAGGATTCGCAGGTATTAGGATTGGCAAAGCCCATTGTGTGCTTCGGTGGTGGTAGTGGTGGTTTCCTCTACGCCACACCACCGCATGGCAGCCGCAGCACTGCACTGCAAAAAATGAGACGGAGTTTTAGTGCTCGCAAAGGCCAAGCTTATTCTTTGTGGATCTGACTCAGAGAGCTGCAGTGCTTTGCACCGCAAGCTAGGATATTTTTGGACGATGGCCCCTGCGCTCACGAACGCCTGTGACTTAAAATTCAGTTTTCTCTCTCTCTTTCTCTGGTATAAGTAGCCAGAAGCTTTAAGGCTTCCTTGCGTGAGCAAGAAAGTTTCGTTGAATGCGGGATCGCGACTGGATTTTGCAAGTACTTATCTGAAGCAAGTTACCCCGGTCCCCGCACTATTGTGTCGTTTGTTCAAAGCGCCCGTTTTTATGCGAGCTATAAATAGCGTTTTGTGTATTCAGGATTATTGCAGTGTACGCCACCTTCGCTTTACGCTAGTCCTATTCAATGCAGAAAAGTTACTTGCTTGGATAAGTACGATAAATGCAGTAATTTAGAAGATGAAAAAGAGCTATAATGTAGTATAGTCTCGAAGTAATAAAGTGTTTTGAATGACTTGTTGAATGAAGCTAGTGTTGTATGTATACGTTGTTAAAGTTTGTTCACATATGTCCAAATGCGGATTAAAGATTTTGGGAAAGCGGCACTCAGTGCATTGAAACAGGTTTAAAATTAAAACTTATTCAACACATGTATACACGCCTTACCTTGCAAGGGCGATGATTTTTACAAAAAAACTGATAATAACACATCATCTCTAAAGGCTGTATGACTGGGTCGGGTTTGACAAACAAACGATCGAAATACTTTCAAGTTACCAATTGGAGTGTAGCTTTTTTCTACTAATAAACTATTCACATTTCATAATGACTCGTGCAATTCAATTGCACACTATCTTATTATACTATCTTCGTTCTAGTTTGATTTGATAGCCCACTTGTGTTCTCAAAAATAAATATCTTATATTTCTTTTCACGTCATAACAATGCGAACCGTAAAAGTATCCTTTGACCCTCCGCAAGGTAATAGTTTGGAAAATCTTACCACTTACATGACACGTCGGCGATGAACAACTGAAAGAGGCATGTAAAAAAACGTATGATTGACTTTATACAGTAATAATAGAGCCCTTCGGTACCTCTTTATTCACAAATATACACCGGTATAGCGATGCATAGAATCAAGTCACATTCACGCCATCCGGCCAGGTCGTACATAATACCTTCGCTTACGCCAAAAGCACGCGTATACAATGTACAATCATATAGCTTTCCATGATATTACAGAAGCAAGAGCCGCGAAATTCGCACAATGGAATACAGTCAAACCGAGAGATGCGTATTATACAAATATGCTTTATGGGTCTATCTCGGTAGTGCCTCGTATATCTGGCTGAATATAATGAAGCTAGTTTAGTTTAACGACTGTACGCTCACAACTATACGACTTGGTCAAGGTGCAAACGCATATATAGAGTCGTATATATGCCTAAATAATCGCAAAAGCACAATGACGCAGGGTGATGTATGCTGGTTATAGAGAGGAGTCGCATCTGCCGTGTGTATGTGCGCGCGCGTGTGTGTGAATGAGTGTGCGTGCGTATATGCACCCCATAAGCCGGTGACGACTGGTTATTCACACGCACGCAACTCGACGGAAATGTATGTATGATATCTTGCAGGCAGAAGCTGCAGGATAAGTACTCGAGGATGAGAGAGACAGAGACAGCAGTATACCCATTCATTTATGCGTGCGTGTCCGTGTGTGCCTGCCTCGTGTGGTCACAGTATGCGCTCCAATAGCGGCTCGTGTATCCCACTCTTGTGCTCTCCGCGTTGCTCACAGCTCGACGCTACTGTACTACCACGGCGACGATGATTATGTGTGACGATTCGAGGGTTAATATTACACGCGTGGTACGGCTCTCGACGCACCTCGACACAATGAGCTCCCGGTATATCCACGCGCGCGCGTGCGTGTAAGCAATCCAGAAACCCCAGAGTCATTGGCTTTGTCGAATTCTTTTCTGCGTGTAACCGACTGATACGTCTCTTTCTAATTTTGACGTTTCGGTCTGTACTACATGACTGCATTCGCTAAAGCCACGCACTGCTCGATAAGTAGCTACCAATTACCGTTTGTACACGATCGAGACAAGTTTGACGTCAGGACATCAGTTTATACAATATTACCGATTAATTTTTTTACACAAGTAACATGAAAAATGCAAAAAATGCCATCATAAACAACAACAAAAAATACAATTTTATATTCAAATTACATACAGATTTTTTGCATTAATTACTCTAAACTACTAAAAACTATATGAAAATTCAATCGTGATTAATACCAACCTCCACCACTAGATGGCGAGTACTTTTTTTATAAATCTACAAGTGTCAATGTGAAAATAATGATACAAGTAAAAGTCAAAATATTCAAATGAATGGAGTGGTCAATATAATTTACGTTTTACATTCAAATTGTGGAAAATTAATATAATATGAAGTAAAATTTAATTTAATTTGAATGTAAATATTTTTAACTATGAACGGTTTGCATCTTAAAAATTAAATACATTAGTAAACACTGCTTTTCAAAGTACATCAGCATCGCGTAGCTTCTACTTAAAGCTTAAAACATTCACGGAACAATCTACAACGATCTCGTCTTTCCAATGTCCCGCAGCAAAATTCTGCTCTGTCTTTCAAACGCGTCCAACTAATCTGCTTCGAGATCTCAAGAGAAGATGTATATCAGTTCATCGCGAATTTTCTGACGCGAATCAAGCGTAATATCTCATAGCGTACTGTAAGCTCATTCCATCGTAAATGAAAAGCGTAACACATAGAGGCTGGCTAATCTAACTGTGTGTCAACTCGTCTCCGTTGCGTGCATGATTAGAAGAATGAGAGAAAGAGATAGAGAGACAGAGAGAGAGCGAGAGAAAAGTGGGCACACAATGTTAAAAGCCGTCGATGCCAATCTCGGAATCGTCGGTATCGGGGCGCCTTCGTCTGGGCGAAGGTATTCGCCACGCTCGCAGCTCATCGGGGGAAACTCGAGTAACACAATTGATCGCGCAGACCGATATGGGTCGACACAGGTGTGATCACGGCGGCATAGGCTTTTGTGCCTACGTTACACGCGCGGAAACACAGCAGCGGTCGTATAGTCGCTTCCTATGAACTTCATCGCGTACGCACGCAATTATATCATTCGTTATACGTACCTATCGCACGCACGGATGCGCGACCATCGCAAGCAGCTACGTCGGGTTGCGTTACACGTGACGGGGCTCTTTGCCACCGATCGAAGATTAGTCTGGCAGATTTCATTGCTTTGTAGTGAAAAAAAAAAATTTGAAGCGCAACATAAATGCGTTTGGTGAAGCATAAACACGAGCCTCGTGTGTTTGTGTGCAAAGCAATTTGCTGCTGTGGGCTGTCGAGCCGTCCGCGTGTACATGATGCAAGCGACGGAGTAACCATCACCACCGCGATTACGTTGACGACCCTCGTGCGAGTAACGAGACTCGCTATCTGACGTCTGTATCTAACGGATTCTTAACGACCTTTTGTCGACTGAACAGCGCCGCGCACAGTGGTTAAAATAGAGTGAGTGCAAGATTGCGACGATGAGGGTCAACAGAGGCAGGAAACGCAGCTCGAGAGGTTCTCCGTTTACACCCGGGAATGAGCTGCGGACGCTGAGCAGCAGCTACTGGCTTTGTGGGTCCAATACTCGTAAGCTGATGGACTTGAAAACACATTATACGTAAGCGAGGGTAGTTGCTAAATGCACGCTTAGGGAACGGGTGACAAGATCTACCACAAGATAGCTAGCCGTCTTTTCGTCATTGCCTTTTATATTCACTGATCTCTCCTTATGTGAATTGACCGTTCGTGTGCTTGCTTATATATGTGAATGCGCACATACACAGGCTCGTTGCGCAAGTGTGCTTCTAGGCGCACTGCATCGCGTGCGTATTATGCACAAGTGATATTTCTCCGAGATAAAAGTCTCGTTTACGCACGTATATAGTGTTACGTGGGAAGGGGTTAAATAAAAGGCGAAATAACTAATTAGGCTCAAAATATATCAGAGGGGAGGGGCCGTTCGCGCAAGGTGTCTCCTCGTCGCTTGATGTACTGATACTGCCGCCGCTGATGAGCTATGCTTATGACTCTCATTGTAGTGCGCCGCGTCACTGGTGGGGCCTTGTCGTCCCACGTGACACGACCGAAGTTGCTACGCGCCGACCCCGGCGCGATACATATTTTTATGGGCCCCTCTTTTGATATTTATTTATTCATCAAAATTTTCATATAATATAAAATATTCATATATAAAAACGATTACAAATTTGCTTAATGCCAATAGGTCTTTTTTTTCATTGTCTTCTATTATAACTATTCCTTAAAACTTAAGCTTAGATTGGCCTGCGAGCGGTCAGGCTTACAATTCATATTATTTCAAAATAATAATTTTTTCAAATAAAATTATACCATATATTATTCAATCATCATTATAGCATAATGAAGCTTCAGTTTAGGTTGGCCTGCGAGCGGTCAGGCTTACAATAATAACATTAACATTCTTATTTTAAAAAAGTTTGTTTCTTTTTTCTTTCAATTTAATAAATAAAATGTACGATGATTATTGGTTTTATTTTTCTTTTTAAATCTTCTTCTCTAATAATATTATTTTTACTTGGAGATTTATTTTATTTAATAGCTTTTGCCATAAAATAATTTTTAATTCTTTTCTTGGGCAAGTGTATACGTGTAAGTTTATCTGCAGCGATTGTTAGGGTTCTCTACTAACATCCGTATGCATTTGTTCTTTGGGTAAATGTGTATGTGAGTTGGTACATGCGTGTGCATTCTAGTTGAACTAATAATTGAAATCAATAATAATAATATTATGAATCAGCTATGTAATATGCATCTTATCTTATAACTCATTGCCGTCCGCAGGCTGGCAAATTATTTTACTCAAATGAAATTCATTCAAATTTATTGTACTGTCTCCTGTGCACGGCGCATATAAACTCATTTTCAGCTATTATGATAAAATAGTTTTTCCTTTTCATAGCAAACGCTTCCATAGGCTTATGTTCATGTGAGATACATTCGGCCGTTCGATTGCAATACCACACGTTTGGTGGCCAAGTTATAGTTTTGATGAGCCGTTTAATGTTGCATTACAAGCTACGTACGCTGTGTTGCGCTATATAATATGTATATATTGTGTGCGCTATACTACGTGCGACGTAAAATTATATACTGTGTTCAATTGACACGTTGCTTGCTTGCGTTTTTCGTGGCTCATTCAATAACTTTTATGCGTATTCGTTTGATGCGCTAGCCATGAAATAATATTTTAAATCATAATAATTTTCATCTTACTCTCCGTGTACGAGAAACACATAATTTCAATCAAAATGTAAAAACTGAAATTCCATAAAATTGCCAGTGCTACGTAGAGCTTTGAGTCATCATTAATGCCATTACTAGTTTATCATGCGGTTTCAATATTTTCGCAATTATTCAATGTATACATTTTTTATTTTTTTT